>NC_046172.1:110446630-110686198 GCF_011064425.1 Rattus rattus
ATCAACGTGATCCACATTATATAAACAAACTGAAAAGAACAAAACACATAGTCATTTCATTAGATGCTGAAAAGCATTTGACAAAATTCAACACCCCTTCATGATAAAGTCCTGGAAGAATAGGAATTCAAGGCCCATACCTAAACATAGTAAAAGCCATATACAGTAAACCAGTTGCTAACATTAAACTAAATGGAGAGAAACTTGAAGCAATCCCACTAATATCAGGGACTAGACAAGGCTGCCCACTCTCTCCCTATTTATTCAATATAGTTCTTGAATTTCTAGTCAGAGCAATCAGACAACAAAAGGAGGTCAAGGGGATACAGATTGGAAAAGAAGAAGTCAAAATATCACTATTTGCAGATGATATGATAGTATACTTAAGTGACCCCAAAAGTTCCACCAGAGAACTACTAAGCCTGATAAACAACTTCAGCAAAATGACTGGGTATAAAATTAACTCAAACAAGTCAATGGCCTTCCTCTACTCAAAGGATAAACAGGCTGAGAAAGAAATTAGGGAAATGACACCCTTCACAATAGACCCAAAATAATATAAAAATATCTCAGTGTGACTTTAATCAAGCAATGAAAAGATCTTCAATCTTTCTAGAACATCAAGACTCTGAAAAAGAAACTGAAGATCTCAGAAAGATGGAAAGACCTCCCATGTTCATGGTTGGCAGAGATTAATATATAGTAAAAATGGCCATTTTGCCAAAAGCGATCTACAGATTCATTGCAATCCTCATCAAAATTCCAACTCAATTCTTCATAGAGTTAGACAGAACAATTTGCAAATTCATTTGAAATAACAAAAAACCCAGGATAATGAAAACTACACTCAGCACTAAAAGAACTTCTGGGGGAATCACCATCCCTGACCTCAAGCAGTATTACAGAGCAATAGTGGAAAAAACTGTATGGTATTGGTACAGAGACAGGCGGATAGCTCAGTGGAACAGAACTGAAGACCCACAAATGAACCCACACACCTATGGGCACTTGATCTTTGACAAAGGAGCTAAAATCATCCAATGGAAAAAAGATAGCATTTTCAACAATGGTGCTGGTTCAACTGGAAGTCAGCATGTGAAGAATGCAGATCGATCCATTATCACCCTGTACCAAAGCTTAGGTCCAAGTGGATCAGGACTCATCAAACCAGACACCTCAAACTAATAGAAGAAAACTAGGGAAGCATCTGGAACACATGGGCACTTTGGAAAAAAATTTCCTGAACAAACACCAATGGCTTATGCTCTAAGATCAAGAATCACAAATGGGATCTCATAAAAACTACATAAAGCTTCTGTAAGGCAAAGGACACTGTATTTGAGACAAAGCGGCAACCAACAGATTGGGAAAAGATCTTTACCAATCCTACAACAGATAGAGGCCCTTATATCCAAAAATATACAAAGAACAAAGTTAGACTCAGGGAACCAAATAACCCTATTATAAATGGGGTACAGAGCTAAACAAAGAATTCACAGCTGAGGAATGCTGAATGGCTGAGAAACACCTAAAGAAATGTTCAACATCCTTAGTCATCAGGGAGATGCAAATCAAAACAACCCAGAGATTCCACCTCACACCAGTCAGAATGGCTAAGGTAAAAAACTCAGGTGACAATAGATGCTGGCGAGGATGTGGAGAAAGAGGAACACTCCTCCATTGTTGGTGGGATTAAAAACTTGTCCAACCACTCTGGAAATCAGTCTGGAGGTTTCTTAGAAATTGGATATTGGGGTTGAGTTTGGCTCAGTGGTGACTTGCCTAGCAAGGCGTAAGGCCCTAGGTTCGGTCCCCAACTCGGAAAAAAAAAAAAAAAAAGAAAAATTGGATATTCCACTCCCTGAGGACCCATCTATACCTGTCCTGGGCATATACCCAAAAGATGCCCCAACATACAACAAAGACACATGCTGCACTATGTTCATAGCAGCCTTATTTATAATAGCCAGAAGCTTGAAAGAACCCAGATGACCTTCAACAGAGGAATGGATACAGAAAATGTGGTACATCTACACAATGGAATATTACTCAGCTGTCAAAAAAAAACAATGACTTTATGAAATTCATAGGCAAATGGATGGAACTGGAAAATATCATCCTGGTGGGAGTAACCCAATCAGAAAAAACACATGGTATACACTCATTGATAAGTGGATATTAGCCCGAATGCTCAAATTGCCCCTAGATGCAGAACACATGAAACTCAAGAAGGATGACAAAATGTAGATGCTTCACTCCTTCTTTAAAAAACAAGAATACCCTTGGGAGGGAATAGGAATAGAAAGGTAGAATAGAGGCAGAAGGAACACCATTCAGGCCACCCACATGCAGCCCTTATATATACAGCCGCAAACTAGATAAGATGGATGAAGGTAAAGTACATGCAGACGAAACCAGATATAAGTGTCTAGTAGAGACACAGCCAGATCATGTCAAATACAGAGGCAAATGGCGGCAACAAACCGCTGAACTGAGAATGGACCCCGTTGGAGAATTAGAGGAAGGATTAAAAGAGCTGAAGGAGCTTGCAACCCCATAAGAACAACAATGCCAAGCAACCAGAGCTTCCAGGGATTAAACCACTACCAAAAGACTATACATGGACTGACGTAGGGCTCCAACTGCATATGTAGCAGAGAATAGCCTTGTTGGGGCACCAGAGGAAGGGGCACCCCTTGGTTCTGCCAGGGTTGGACCCCCAGTGCAGGGGTATATGGAGGGGGCAGTAGGGGGATGGGTGGGGGAAACACCCTTATGGGGGATGGGGATGGGATGGGATGGGGGGGCTTATGGACAGGAAACAATTTTCAGAACTTTCTTTAAATTTATATATATATATATATATATATATATATATATATATATATATATCCAGAATATGTTTGCTAGCTTATATTGTAGTTTCTTTTTAACTTTTTTTTGAGAATTTTTTTGAAGCATTGGAAAAAAAGGATGTTCAAGGGCCACTAAAAGATGACTTTGCAGTAAAATGCTTCCTACCAAGTCTAACAGCCTTAGTTTGATACTTGGAACCTACACAGTGAAAGGAGAGAACCAACTCCATAAAATGTAAATTTGAACTTCCCAGTTGTGTGGTATGCATGTATGTATACCATGCATATATTTCTCACAAATGTACACACAAATGAATGAAATGAATGAATAAATAAGTAAATAAACATATTAAAAAGGAAAATTCAGGAGCTGGAGAGAAATGGCTCAGTGGTTAACACCCTGCCCTTCAGAGGAGACCTGGTCTGATGCCTAGCACCCCATGGTGGCTCACAACTGTCTGTAATTTCGGTTGCAGGAGACCTGACTCCATCTTCTGGGCTGCATGGGCATGAGGCATACTTGTCACACTTGTACATACATGCAGACAACACCCCCATACACATTAAAAAAAAGAAAAAAAATCAACAAAATTGCATTTGACCAAGAGAAATGATAGGACTACATGGCTGCTAAAGCTATGATCTATGTTCTCAGATGACATTAATGGAATCCACCAGTGTCCCACCTACGCACAACTTTCTCTGAAGTTAACAGAGCTCAGAATGAATAATTATTGTACACATCTTTTGGGAACACATAGTAAATAGACTTATGTCTTCGTGTATTTTCAGGAATATTTTCATTTGTTAACCAAATATTGTGAGCACTTGTCCTTTGGGGTACTCCTGAAAACTCAAATATGGTTAGCTTGGTTCCGTCTCTTGGGGCTGGCTTCAGTGCTGAGGGTGACCAATACTCTTTGACAGTTGTGTTTTAAAATGGTAGCCCAAGTGGAAGTTTAAGGAGTGCAGGAGTAGGGAGGGGAAGGAGGAATGACAATACATTTGCTTGAGCCTGAACAGGTGTGAGACAGGAGCTAGAGCAGTGGTTTCTCAACATGTGCAGGAAGCCTTGGGTACTAAATGACCCTTTAAGAGGTCACATATCATCAGATATCCTGTATATCATATATTTACTGCAATTCATAGTAGTAGAAATATTAAGTTATGGAAGTAGCCATGAAAATAATTTTGTGGTTACTGCAACATGAGAAGTGTATTCAAAGGGTCTGGCATTAGGAAGGCTGAGGACCACTGGCCTAGAAGAGACCAAAGGACTGTTCTGGACTGACTAGAGTAGAATATAGGTAGGTTTATGCAAGGGGTGCATGAGAGGTTGAGGTGGCAGATTCTTCCACAGCAGTGGGCAGAAAGAGACTGAGAAGGTTGAAGACTTAGAACTTCTTGGTGTGTGAGTAAGCAGACGTACGGAGGTAGGACATCAGAAAGTGCCATGATGTGCAAGGTAAATTGAAGGGAGATAAACTGGCAGCTGAAAAAAGTTAGAGCAGGGGTTAGGAAGCTATATCTCAGCTTTTGCTCCTCAGAGCTGAAGTAATGGGGGCTTGAATTCTGTGGGGTCCAGGAAGTGGGCAAAGTGGAACAGGGTCCAGATACAGGTACCTTTGAATGTCCCACCTTGGCTCCACTTTTAGGATGTCTCTTCCTTCTTACATCTACTCTCCCCACTCTTCCTTTTCCTCTTTTCCTCTTTAACCCTTTTTCCTTCCATCTCTCCTACTCCACTCTTTCCCTTCTCATTCATTTCTCTCAGCCCCTTCTTTACATTTCTTGTCCCTTCCTCCCCCCACCCCTGTATCTTATCTTTTTCCTGTTTTCAAAGGAAAGTCCCATATTGTCTTTATCTCTATCATATCCATTTTCACTTTCCTTCAGAATCTTACACAATGGCCTGCAGTTAGTAGGTGCTTGATCGTGCTTGCTGAATTCAAATTAGTACATGATTACAGGTGGGGCCCAGGCCCTGATGTGTAAAGTCCTAGGCCTGGGCTTTGAGAAAACGAGTAACAGGAAGCTGGTTAAAGGCTAAGCTAAGTTGAATATCAGCTACCAGCTGGATATTAAGCTGATGCTATGTATTGGGGATAAAGCTAAAAGGGATGAAAGGGGCTTCTCCACTACTGTGGTTAGGATGTTGAATGTTCTCAAAAGATCCCGTGTGTGTAAGGCTTGGGTCCTCAGGGGTGGTGATACAAAGGAAGGTGTGGTGAGGCTGTCTTAAGGCCAGGGGCATGACCATTGCCATCTTGGGGGGCAGAGCAATTGTGATTGCTGCATGAGACCACCTGATGTGTCTACTATCATTTCTGCTAAGTGGTGTGGTGTGTGTGTGTGTGTGTGTGTGTGTGTGTGTGTGTGTGTGTGTGTGTGAGAGAGAGATCAGATCTTCCCAGACTGTTCTCTTTGACTCCAGCCACTCGCTTCCTCTTAGCCCTCCCTAGTCACACGTCATCTAGTCCCAGCTGCACACGGTTTAGGGAAGTGGTGGAGTGTATATAGGAGGTAGAAGGTTGACTGGGGTAGGAGACTCCAGAGAGGCAGCTTCTCTGAGTCATTGCTCATGCTAGGGTGGGGCTTTCTGGTGATGCAGCTGCCTGTGAGTCACTCATGCTCTTCTAAGTAACTGGAATAAACTCACTCGTCCACCGAGCTAGACTTGGACAGAACTGGCTCCTTGGCCTATTGGTATTCTGTCTGTCTTGGGGTAAATAAATTCCCAGGAAAAGTAACACAACAGGTGTGTTAGATTTTAGGAAGGGAGCCTACTGGGAAGTCGTGGGAACATGCACATAAAAGGACATGGGATCTATCCCTCTTTTTGTCCTGGTTTGGGGACTTTGTTCCACCAGGAACTTCCCTAATTGCCCTCTGGCAGCCCTGCTAGGGGGGGCAGAAGAAAATAATCAGCCAATTGATTATGGATAAAACCACCTCCCCAAATCAAAGAGCCAAATAGCCCTTTCTCCTTCAAGTTAATTATTTCAGGTATTTTATCACAGAAGGGGAAGCATACATACCTATCTTCACTTGCAATAAAGTGGAAGAGATAACGATTGCTTCTAACAGCTCAATTTGGACTCTGGAGTCATTGTCTACTCAGTCATTAGCAGAACAATAAGTTACATAGTCTCTGAGCTTTGGTTTCCTTGGCTGTGGAAATGGGGATAAAGCAGTAATTTATGAGCAGCGTCAGGGCTAACTAAAAGTGATGAAAAATACATTATAACAGCATAATACCATTATTCTTGTGAAAGAAAGGCGCACACGCACACAGGGGAGAGAGAGAGAGAGAAGAGAGAGAGAGAGAGAGAGGAGTTACTATGTCACTATTCTGACGAGAAACACCCATAGCATCTTGTTGCATGTGAAATAAAATGGAGCACCTGTCTTCAGCATTTCAGGCTCTCAGTGATTCAGTCCCTGATTACCTCTTGTCTAGCACAGCCACCATCACTGTGCTCTTCCTGGCTATCCTCAGAATATGGAAAACTATTTTCAGGAACTTTACTCTCTTCTTTTGTGGAGATCTAATCTTATATGGAGCCTTAATGTTTGGATTCTGGGGATGTACTCTGTAACCACCACTCAAACAATGATAAGGTATCTTTTGGCTTCCAGGGATTTAGGAAGATTGCTGCTACATCCTTGAAGGCACCTTCCCTGATCAAGATCTCTTCCTGTACCCGATGGTGCTTACCCTGCTGGATTGTCTCCATTGTGTTTGTGATGATCTGAAGTGGCTTTGTGTACTGTTTGCATGTCTACCTCCCTCCTGATAAAGGTAGCATCAGAATGGGGACTTTGTCTTGTTTACTTCTGTGATTCTGGCAACTTGAATAGCAACAGGACATATAGGATGTACCTCAGGAATATGTATCATGATTACTGTTATTGAAGATGCAAGAGGAAGTGTCATGGATGATGGTGAGGAAGTCTGGCAAGGGTGGATGGAGAAACTTTCAAGGCACAGGTAGAAGAGTTGGCCTTAGCAAGGGACATCTTGCCATGAGAAAGCATAAGTGACTGATTAGGAGATCTGGTCCCACAGAGTACAATGCCAGTTTGTAGTCTGTAGGAAGGCTACCCACTGGGTAGATGGCTATAATGAGTCAGACCTGGGGCAATCTGCAATCCTGGCACTCAGAAGGCCAAGGTAGAAGCATTGTTGCTAGTTTTGAGACTAGTCTGGGTTTCATGACACCTTGTTTAAAAATAAGGAGGTAAAGTACTAGCATTTATCAAAAGTATATTAATGTGAACATCTGCACTGGCAGGGAATGTGGGGAGGTAAAGTAGACAGACCAACTGGAACTAGGTAATGAGTGAACTCTACTGTAGAGCTCAGTAGGCAAGCTGTGTGGTCCATCAGTTTCAGCCTTACCTGCTATGATGGCTAGCTTTGATTGTCAACTTCACACAACCTAGAATCACTCAGGAAGAGGGGCTTAATGAGGGTTTGTATACATTGGGTTGGACTGTGGACATGTCTTAGGTGAATGTGTTTTTTTTTTTTTTTTTTTTCGGGCAGGACCGAACCCAGGGCCTTGGGCTTGCTAGGCAAATGCTCTACCACTGAGCTTTGGTGAATGTGTTAAACGATGAGAGGAAGACAGAGCCCTCTCTGGGCAGCACTATTTACTAGGCAAGGGATCCCAGACTATGAAAGTAACAAGCTGGTAGAAACAAGCATGCAACATGCTTTCATTAGATTCTCTCTGCTCTTGACTACAGGTGTAATCTTGGCCAACTAACTGTCTTAGGCTCCTACCATTGTGACTTCCCTGTTAGTGACAGACTGTAAGCCTGAGGGCTAAAATAAACCTTTTCTCCCTTAATTTACTTTTTTGCCAGGATATTTTATTATAGCAACAGAAATGAAATGGGGACACCTGAGAACTTGTCAGAAATAGAGATGCTCACTATTCTCCCTGCTAGGCTTTAAATATCTGTTGCTTCAAAAAATTAATGTTGAGGCTGAGTCTCTGGTCATCAGCAATGTCAGATGCTAGGACCTAATGGGAAGGATTAGGGCTATAAGAACAGAGCCGTCATTAATTGAGATTAATGCTTTTCTTGTGGTAATGGGTTACCTATAGTGAGTTCAATCCCCATTTCTCACTTATAAATGTCTCCTCCTGCCCGTCTACTTCCAGCTAGGAGTTGAAGAACCAGGAAGCCTATGGCAGAAGCCAGAAAAGCAGATTGCAGTGCTGTGCTCCTGGGCTCTTGGCAACATCCGATTGTCAATCACAATAAATATCTATACCTCTTAAATCACCCTAGTCTTGTGTCTGACCATGGCACTGGACATTCCCTGATGCCATCTGAATTACAAGTCCTCCAACTATTCTGTTTTAACAACAGACATGGAATAAAATACTCACCCCTAGACCTACTCTGAAGCCCAGTAGGTGAGTTCTAGTCTTCTTGGTAGTTCTTACCCCTCAGGTGATTCTGTGTACTTTGAGAAACAATGTCCCAGGAAACTTTAAAGATATTTTTATGCTCAAGTCCTGACAAGGAACTCTCGTTTAAGGGTCTTAAGTGGGGGCTTTACATGCCTGGTCATTAAAAGCTTCCAGGGCTGGAGAGAGATGGCTCCAGTGGTTAAAGCATGAGTGCTGCGTCAGAGGGTCCTGGTTCAATGTCCAGCAACCACATGTTGGCTCGCAACCATCTGTAATGAGATCTGATGCCCTCTTCTGGTGTGTCTGAGGACAGTAACAGTGTACTCACATATATAAAATAGATAAATACGTCTTTTAAAAAAAAGCAGCTTCCAGATGTTGTTGCTGCTGCTGTCCTTGAGGACCACAGTTTGAGGACTATGGCTTTAGATGACTGTAATGAAGGCCAGGATTGAGAAGTATTCACCTAAATTGCAGACGAGCGATTAAACAGTCCAGAACCATGGCTTCAAACTATGATCCAGAAGCAGGCAAGCTCCTTTTCTTTACTAAGGGAGTTAGAAGGGTAAGAATAGCTTCCTCAGGACAGAGGAGAGAGAACGGAGCACTGTGGGTAAAGAGTTAGAGGTGGCCCAAGTAGCAAAGGCCAAAATGAGCCATTTACTCATAAAGCAGGGAGGGCTAGAAGTAAGGCCCACATGATAAGGCAAAGATCCCTAAAAAGAGTAAGAGGCTAGCAGGGAGGAGCGGGCAGAGCAGCTGGCACGGCTCCCAAGGTTAGATTAGCAACCAGATGTAGCACACAAGTGTCTTGTTTTCATTCTTCTTCTAATTTGGTGGGTATGGCCAAGAGATGTTTCACAAGTTAAAAAAATTGCTGAGGAGAATCTGAGTTCTGTTTTCCAGGATCCACATCAAGTAACTCATGACTACCTGTAACCGCAGCTCCAGGGGATCCAAATGGTATCTTCTGCTCCTCTGGGCACTTGAACATACTTGCTACACACACACACACACACACACACACACACACACACACACATACACACACACACACACACTACAATATACACTCACAAACACACAACAACTACACACACACACACACATGCACACACACACACACAAATGAGAAAACAAACAAGACAGTGCATCGTTATTTAGTTAAGTGTAACTTTGAACTTGGTATATAACCCAGGCTGTAGCTCTAAATTGGTTTGGCCTCCCAAGCAAACACTTCCTTTGTCAATGTACATCATCATACTTGGCTTTAAGTTATAGCCCAATCCCATTTCTAGGGGGGCACCTAAATGGGCCACTGAGTAACAAGAACTTGTCACAAGACTGACAACCTGAATTCAATCCAGACCAGTGTAAGGAAGGGCAACTACAACTTGTTCCCTACACACCTGCACACACACACACACACACACACACACACACACACACACACTACTACTACTAATGATAATGATGATAATAATAATAATAATTTGAAATGGGCTACAGGTAAGTAAATACAGAGGCATAGGTGCTGCTATGGTAGCAATCAGATAGTAAAGACAGGCTGAACCAGGTTGAATACAAGTTGATTCTTGCCTATCTGACAAGTTAATTAAGCAACAGAAATCAAAACCTTCGAGTACAGTTACCACTGCCAAGTGGAGAAAACAAATATAGCAGCTTCTACATACCATGAACTATTGATGGCAACAGTATCTTTCATTTAACAATTCCACCTCTGAGCTATGAGAAGATTGGGATATTATCAAACATACCAAGTAATGCTTTACTTGTTTTAACAAGAAGTGGTGAGACTTATGTAATTATACCATGTAAAAGTCAATATTATTATCATTCCATTTTACAGGCAAGTGAACTATATAGGCTAACTAGTCTAACGTCTCTCACAATAAAGAAAGAGGCGGGAACTGGATTGAATAGCAGACACAAGGTAAAACCAATTCTAGTTAAATGTTAACTGGTGAGTATATGTCAAGGACAAACCTCTGCTTAGAGAAGGGTTCTGAGAGAAGAAGGCATCTGGTCTGGGAGCAGTCAAATTGTAGGTCAAGCTGGCGGCCTATGTTCTGCTGGAGACACACAGCCTTCCAGCCTGCTTTCTCTCTCTGATCTGCATTTTCTTTTTTCCTCTCCCTACATTCTGCTTGAGAAGTTCTCCTAGCAGTTCTCTGCTAGTCTAAAAACTTCTCTACGATTTCATTTCTTACAGATCATAAAACTTCAACCTTTTTATTTTATCAATCAAACTCATTTACTCAGGTTTCCTTTTAGTTTATCCTGTAGATCAGCATCCCTTGACCTGAGTCCTTAATTCTTAGGAGACACCAAAGCACACATTTTAACATTACAAAAATTCAGAGAGATCTGCCTGCCTCTGTTAAGCATAGATGATAAGTTAATGGGTGGGACCTATCCTGGAATTTACTGTTTCTACCACACCTGGGCCTGGACTCCCAGGCTGACTGTGAACTTAGGAATCTGGCTGCTTTCATATCTTTCTGACAAGCAAGCTCATTAATGCACCTTCCTCCTATTCTTTTGGGTTTCTGAAGCCCTCATTTAATTCATACTGCATCCTTATTTTTTGTGTAGTTGAGAAATTATATACTTTTGAACTCAGGTTTTTAGAGTTCTTTTCCACAGCCTGAAGGGCTGTCTTAAAGGTCCCAACGTTTACTTTTTTGCTAAGACATCAGCCACACCTTTGCCTCCTGCTATCTCATTATCAGGGACTCATGAACATTAACATGAAGGCTATTCCTTAAGGGAGGAATGTAAAATATGTGCATTATTACGCAAACAGGCTTAAAGCCTACTGCAGCCACCAACTCTGGAGGCCCACAGCTGCTGGTCCTGTCCAGGGGCAGGAATCCATCATCACCAAGGCCATACCAGACCACAACAAGTGTAGGTTAAGGTTCTGTAGGGTGGTTGTTGACTCATGTCAGGGGTTACAAAGCTTAAGCCTTTTCTTCCACCCAACTACATGATGGGTCAATGTTGTCACTCTGAACTCATTTGAACAATGACAATGGATTAAATAATTTATGGCTCTCTCCTTAACATTTTTGTGGTTTTATGTGGCTATGGATTATTAAGCAGCACAGAGCCTGTTCAAACTTTTTCATCAAAAAGGCTCTCGTGGGCCTCTATACCCTGAGAGCAGCTCGGGGTACAGATGCGTTTCTAACTTCAAACAGGGACATCTACAGTGCCTACTTTGCTACAGCAGCCCTACTACACAGAAACTGCTTGGTGTTAGTCTCCATTCACAGAAGGAAGACATCACTTTTGAAAACACCTTCTGCCAAGCCTTTGGGTGGAGCTAGAAAAAAAAAATTCCTGAGTCAGCACATGCATCTGGCAGGCTCACAGTGGGGGAGGAGTTGGAAGAAGGCCTGGTTGGAAAACTCTCAGGCTTCTTCCAGTCTCAAGGGTAATGAAGTCAGAATCCACAGATTCGTGCTGTAAGATGGGCCAGCCAAGAGTGTTTCCTAATTTCAGCTGAGGGCATCATCTCCAAGTGCCAGAGGCTCATGCCACAGCCATCCCTACGTGTGTGTAAGCCTATGCCACAGGCCAAGTAAGAAGCTGGCTTTCAAAAGCTCTAAAATGGTATGTGAAAAACAGGTTCTTTGGGGTCAGATCTAATCCACCTAGGGTGACAGTAGGGCACCTGGGCTCCTCTCTGAAATGTGTAATATTAGAACTTGTCATGCTTCTGGAGCTGGCAGGATCGTGGGTATGACCTTGTTGTGGCATTTACAGGATTAAGTCAGTATCAACTAGGCAAGATGGTGTGTGGCACAGCCCTAGCTTCAAGGGAGGCTGGCCAGGAGCACTGATGGAGTCTAGAAGTTTCAAGGACAGCCCTCAGCAACATAGTGAGATTCCATTATAAATCCCATCCTATCCCATGGAAGACTTTCTTTCACTGTTGCCTGAACCCTTAGGGTCAAATGATTTTTGCTTGTCCTTAATGTACAGGACTTCTTTATTAGTCTCATAAAATACATGGCTTTTTATAAATGCACCATATGTGTGCAGGTGCTTGGAGAAGGCCCGTGGATCCCCTGGAATGGGTGACAGCAATTGTGACTTACTGATTGTGAGTGCTGAGACAAAACTAGCCAGTAAGTGCTCTAACTGCTGAGCCATCTCTCAGTCAATTTTATTTATGTGGCACATCCCAACACCGAATGTGAGGGTTAGATGACAACTTTCTTTCAGTTCCTCCTTCTACCATGTGGCTTCTGGGAATCAAAGTCTTGATGCAAGTGCCATGGAATCACCTCACCAGCCGAGGAAAAACATTCATTTGTGCTCCTGGGACCTTGCAGGCTAAGTAAGCACTCTAGAATGGAGTTACAGTCCCAGCTAACAATTTAAATGGTATTTCTCTATAGGCTGGGTAGTGACAGGTGGGTACGGTTGGCCGGGAACTGCAAAAAGTCAAGTGTGACCAAGTGACATTAAATCTCCCTCTTCAGTTCCTTCAGATCACAATGGGTTTTCACACAACATATATTTATTCATAAAAATTGCAATAAATTATAAAAAAAGATGACACAAAAACAGGAATTCCACTAGCAGCTTTGTGTAGTGACTGAGACATTTTCCTTTTTGTAAGTATAACAAAGACCTACAGATTAAGAATCAGAAAGGGAAACTAATGCAGTATCACCCATTAGATTGGAATCATTTCTTCCCAAAGATGCTAAAAGGAGTCTTTTAACCGTACCAGTTGGATGAAATCCTTAATTCAGAGCAACTATGAAATAGTACCTTGGAGGAATTAGGAATTAAAGAGCTGAGGTGCAGATAGGCAGGATAGGGCGCAGGTTTCTTCCATCTGATCTGTTTGTATCCCCCCTGGAGAGATTGTCTAAAACCCTCAGCTCTATTAATCCCAGCCAGAAAGCTGGACAAAAAGGCTGAGGCATGAAGCAAGTGCTTTGGCCTGATGAAGACAGGGCACCACGGAATGCTCCACAGAGGCCCCACTCACCATATCTTGCTCATCTGAAAAGACCCAAGCTTGGCAAGGTATTGTAAAGTGGGCCCAGGAGAACATTTCCCTGTGGACCACCTTGGTCCACATCATCTGCTTCTTCAGTGATTACTTTCTGGCTAATAGATATGACAACATTCTTTTCCTCTCAGTCTTCCGTTGCGTTAATCAACTGTTGACCCAATCAGATCCTCAGTGAGCTGGCGCACCAATACGTTGACTCTGATTTCCCAACTCCCACTTATTTGAGGGCTTATCAGGTCTATCTTGGGATACATACCTTTTGTTCTCCCAAGAACTCAATTTTTTTAAGAGACGGGAAGCTGGAAAACCATTTGATGGTGGCTGTTTCCCTGGCCCTCTCCTTGGATGGTACAAAGATGCTACTGATGGAATCAGTACCCAAGATTAATACATAGGCAAGAATGAGGACGACTTGGGTTGGTTTGGTGAATGAAACCGAGCAAGTCAATTTCATGAGCAGTTTGCAGCCAGAAGCTGGCAGCTTTTGTCAGTCAACAAGTTAATTTTAAAGGTTTGTCTGTCCCATAATGTTTTGAATAAAATGAAAACCTTAGAGTCGTTTCAAGTGGAAGAGGTAATGTGTGGCTGGTCCCATGGACCAGTCTCTCACACAACACTGGATATAGTGTCTCAAGCCAAAGGGCAGTCTTTGAAGTCTTTGCTTGAAGGAGGCAGATGGAACTTAGAGTCGCCCTGTTGAGGAGGCCAATGTGTTCCTCACTTCTGAAGATAGGAGACTGGCTTTGAGGGTTACCCTCAATACTTGCTGGAGGGTGAGGAAAGTCCATTGGGCCTTACTTGAGGTGCACAAACTCCTCTTTGACTGTGATGCAAACATTATTCTGGAAGTGGGTTTCTAGTGGGAAGATGGGTACCGTGACATGGGATTGCTCCTCATGTCTAGTGGATATTAGCAGGGAAGAGGATGGGAAGCAGGGACATTTTCACTCTGACATAAAGTCACAGTGCTTTCCTACGCTGTTGTGATGTTTCTCACATCAGTGGGATGCCATCTCTATAGTCCATAAAATTACATAACTAAACATGGTCTGAGACAGAGATGGTTCCCAGTGTGGCTCCACAACAAGGCCAATATTACAGTGACACATAGACATTATTGTAGTAGAAATACACGAACGCATGTAACAATCACATGTAGACAGTGAACTTCACTGTTCAGGATACCTAACGGAGTCACTAACCTCATCCAGGGCCTTTCCAGGGAAGTGTGCAAAGTAGTGACATGAGGAGAGGGGTGGATCCAAAGTGCATACAAAGGACTGCAGACAAGTCTGGGCTATATAGCAAGTAGTGCTTGTAGGCTTAGAATGGGCGCCTCTCAATCCAGGCCTAGGGTGTTAAATCATGAGGACTAGGAAGCAGGGCAGAAAGCGTGCCCTCAGGAAAAGGTGTGTAAATACAGACCTCTTTGCTTACAAAGTAAACTCAAAACACCGAAATATAGTAACTTTGGCTTGGCAATATATGTCTAAAAAAGGATTTTGCTGTGTAGGATATGGTATGGAAGGATTAGAAAACTTTCCCTTTGTATTATTAACAGAATATAAGATCTACAATGACCCTTTCTGTGTCATGACTTTTCAAATCATTCTGAACTTCTTTCTGAGCCCAAGATCTTCCTCCTCTAGAATCTCAGATAGGAAAAGATTTAGTCTTCCTCATTCCCAAGCAGGAAGACTAGAAGAAACTGGAGATGCTGGCGGTCACTTGGTCTGTCTTGTCATGAGGTTTGGTGGAGGCCTTGGGAAGGCTAGTAACAGAGTAGCTAAAAGGGTGGGAGAAAGAACAGGGAAGCCCACTGTCAGACATGATCTTAGCAAAACCACAAGGTTGTTCAGGGCAGGAACAAGAATAGTAGGAGGAAGGGACTCCATGTTCCCCCAAACATCAAATATGGTATACATTATGCACAGTGCACACCGATTCTTTTCAAAAGCACAACACACAGGCTTTGTCATGAAGTACCCTTACCAAATCATGTTGGTGCTGACATTGTTGTAATCAGAGAATTTTAAGAGTTCTCGAAAGGAATGCCATCAAGTAGCGGAAAACATTTCTATGACACCTTGGGAAGCTGGGAAATGACCTGTTTTTAGAGAGAGTGTGTAGTAAGGCAAATGGCTCATAGGAAGGAGAATCTATAGCTGCCATAGGAAAACTTGTAATCCAACCGTTACAGGCCCCATTTGTCTATCACTACCCTCTATTACTCATGAGCAATGCTTTACCTGCCAAATTAGAAACTCTGGACCAGGCCATGAAGTCACACAGAGTCACATTCATACAGTGCCTCACCAGAGGAAAGTGTTCATCTATTATTCTTCCTTTTCCCCCAACAGCAAAGGCATCAGTTAACTTGCTTTTCTCCACAATGCCACTTGGCGATGATGGGTACCTCCTACCAGTACTCACTAATATGATTCATAGCTAGTCTCAGCCATTGTGGTCCAAAATCTTTGCAAGATCAAAACACATCAAGAAGGAAAGGAAGAGGGAGGAGGAAAAGGAGGTGGTAGATCCCAACTGTCACATACTCTTTCATGTAATGACAACTAGAACTGCACTTACAATTGCTTTGCATAATCTCACCCCAGGGTGAGAGGTATCCTGACTCTAAAGTTTTCTAATAACAGAGATAGAGCCCTAGAAAACATTTGAATATAATAAAAATCATACTAACTAAATTCAACTTACTTAGTGTGTGGGGTGGAGGGGCAGGGCACATGTGGAGATCAGAGAACAACTATTAGGGATTTTTTTTTTTTTTTTCTTCCATTACTTGTGCTCTCGGATCAAACTTAGGTCAACAGGCTTGGTGGTAGTACCTTTACCCACTGGAACCATTTCACACTGGCTCCCTCAAGGATCTTAACTTTGAACTATGGTGTCCATCATGAATAACTGACCCAGGCTCATTCTATCATATAGCTTGTAAAACTAACGTTTCTCTATGAGAGAACCTGTACTGAGCATATCCTCAAGTACCAAAACTCACTGTTTGCAGATCCGAGGATCATGAGCAGAGTCGAGACATCGCTGATACAGCTCATAACAGATGACTGGCTCTGGCAGGGCTTCCAGGAAAATGAGCAGTGCTTCAGCCACAGAATGGTTACTACCAGCTGAATTACCTTGAGTTAAAGGAAGAGGAGCCCAGAACAAAGCCACACAGAGACCTGACTGACTCCCTTCCTCAAGCCTCTAGAGGGCTGGGTTCTCTCTTCTCTCTCAGCACACACTGCTCCTGACGTGTTTTGATAATGGTCCAGATGCTCTGCAGCTGAGCTGGTAGAGAATCTGCCATTCCCTTGGAGGTTTCACTCTACCAAAAAGACTTGGAGCATAGCCTGCACCGTGACAAGGTCCATTGGATGGGTTATAACTAGTTGCCAGCGTTTCCCCTCATTCTTCTTCCTGCCCTACTGATAGAGCCTGGGTGGGGAGGTTAGCAGGAAGGGCCAACTGGCTGAAGGAGAGCAGGAGGGCTCCTGTGTCCCCACGCTCATTAGATGTTGTTGTTACCTTCCCTTCATTCCTCTTAGTCTGAGTTTCCACACAAGGGAGACTAAAAGTTCCTGAAAGGAAAACAATTAGATAGTCACTGACTATCCTATAATAAAACAATGGCAAACATCAGTGTAGAAACACAAGTATCAAAGACAGGTGAGAAAAAGACTTTGGCCGAGGATCTGTCCATATTCCCAAGCCTTGGGTAGAAAGGATTGGATTGTCTCGGGAATGCTGGTATCCAGACAATCAATGATCTGTTGTAACTCCTCCTGCATTCCAGGGGTTTGGAACAAAGTCCTCACCAAAAGGTGTACGAGTAGAAAAGGAACAAGGTAAGATAGCCTTCCCCTCAAGTTCTGAACTTGCCCAGAAACTGGGAGAGCAACAGGACAGAAAGTGAAGGGTGGTGCGTATTAACAGTTAGGGGAAGGAAGCAGGGATGTAGCTTTGCTTTCCTTTAGCACTTCTATAATCCACGAGAAGCCTCTAGAAAACAGGGTGGAGCCTGCACAAGTACAGCCATTGACAAACGTGGACAGCACTGGATGAAGGGAAAGGTGTGAATGGCACGTGCATGACAACTTGGTTTCTGAGTTATATTGCTCTTAGTAGGTCTGAGAACATTACCCTCAATTTGGTTGAAGAAAATTTTTTTCTTTTTTTAAGGAATGAGTTGTGAGTAGCTAGGGTTTTAGTGTAGGATTGGAAAGAAAACTCAGTGTTCTGTTAAAGAAATGGGCTTGAAATTTTTTTTTTCTTTTTTCTTTTTTTTTTTTTTTTTTTTCGGAGCTGGGGACCGAACCCAGGGCCTTGCGCTTGTTAGGCAAGCGCTCTACCACTGAGCTAAATCCCCAGCCCCTGTTGAAATTTGTTTCAATTTTAAAATTTGCAATTGGCTACAGGGCAGCCAAAATAGGCAGTAGACTGGAGTACTCAGTCATTCAGGACAAAGCGTATAAACAAGCCATAGGCAGTCTCAGTTCTGGTCTTGCCTCTGCCCTCAGACTCAGAGAGTACTTGGAGTTAGCTTAGCTTGTGTGCGTTAGTGGTCTGCCGGTGTAGCCACATGCGGGCTGCTTGGCATGGTTAAATGCGCTATGCTGATATGAAGCCTCATTTGCTGTATGATTCCCACACATGCTGCAGTTGCAGGGAAGGTTTTCTCTCACTTACCTGGTGACATGCATATCTGAACAAGTGATCTATTAGAAGCCAGATCTCTTTGGGGACTTGAAGGGGTCGCTCACTGGTACCTTCATCCAAGGGGACCATCTGCAGAAGGGATTTCTCCTAACAGATGAAAAGGGATAAGAATCAAAGGGACCTCGGAATAAAGAGTTAAACCTCCTTCAAAATCTTCTCAAGCGGATACAATGTGATCTTTGTCTCTTAAGCTTTTGCCTTTTTTTTCCTCGCAAGAGACATGCGTGTTTAGAAGACACTCAGTAGTGATGGCAGTACTTAAATCAATCTCCTTCCCAAAATGCTTTATTCAGTTAGTAAGCATTTCATCTGTGCTTATGGTGTGTATCCTGTGGAAGCATTCCATATTTTGAAGTGAGAATATCATACGGTCATAGTACAGTCTATGCATAACCAGTAGCTAGACCACAAGATCACACTTGTTAATCTAGTACCCTGAGGGACTGTACTTATACTTAAATTTCAGTTTATTCTATACTAACTCTTCCTTCAGGCCTTATCACAAGTACTTCTGAGCATTCTCACTGCTCCTTTAACCTAATTGCTTTGGCTCTTAGGAATGAAAGAGAACTCTGCACATTAGATGCACATATATTGATACTTTAGGCTTGATTCAAGTTTCTAATCATTAAGCCTCAAGATCTAAAAGTAATAACATGGACTAGAACAACCAAAGAGCTAAAATACCATGAAAATCCAAGAGTCTGCATCAGAAGTTACTGGTTCTATTAGTAGCTCAGCAAAGACTTTTCGGGGGCTATCATTCGCCTTTTGTACCTTGCTATTGTTAGAATCTTTTGAAAGAATACAAGACAAAAATCCAGAAGTGACACTCCCAGACCAATAACTAAATTCAAAGTGTAAAATAAACTCAACCTCTCCCAATACTCAAAAAGAAATATGCTAATTTACCTTAGGTTTAGAGTTTCAAATGTAAAGAGTATGAAAAAGTCCATCTAAACTAGGTTAAAGATCATCTGAAGGTAGCCTCCAGAAAAGCCGCAGCGGAGAAAGGCATCTTACGTTTTAGCATCCTCCTTCTGCCACCTCTAAGTTATACGGTATTTATTGTTAACTTTCAGAAAGTCTTGCCTGACATCGTTCAGTCTCTAACCTCCAGCCATGCAGCTTTAGGGGAAAGGAAAACGAGCCCTGGTCTCGATGCTTGCAGAGGCAGCGTACTCCAGCGGCACCCAGGTGTCCTCCTAACATGGTGCTCCTCAAGAAGCACTGATGAACTTCCTAAGTTGTTGTGCCCTTCTCAGGGAATAAAGAGAAGGGGGCAGTGATCACTGGTTACCATTTCAAATCTCTCTCCATATCTATTTTCACATTTCTTTCCCTGGGATGCTATGTCTTGATATTCACATTCTGTATTCTTGCTGTAACTTCTAGTGGTGCCTCATTCCCTGATTTCACTCTGGCTGTATGGATCCTGCAGGCATCCATCTGATACCTGAGCCCAAACACGTCATAATGCATTCTACTAACTTGCTGGACCAAACAGAACACATGTACAGATTCTGTCGCGGATGCCTCCGAACTTAGCATACATAAGTTATTCATCATTAACTCATATACTTTAAAACAATCTGATATCCAACTGTTGGTTTTTTGTGTACTAAGGCATCAAGACAACACAAGGTACTGTTTAAGCTGAATAGACAGAACAAGGACCGTCCTTAACAGAGAGGAGCAAAGGAGCAAAGGTGTCTTAAGCCTTAGTGGTTTAAAAGGTTAATAAAATGTCAGTAGGTTATACGCAGCATCTAGTGTCCACTTCTAGATTCATGTGTGATAATCGGAAATGTCATACTTGTGGCTCTCCAGTCTAGAAAAAGATACAATAAGAAAATGGGGGAAAGAATATTTACAAAAACATGTTCTGTATATTATTGTGAACTCCTAATGTTCAAAGGGAAACCAAGACCCCTGCCTTCTTTCACAGGATGCACTCTTTGCCTTATAAGCCTTCACTTTGTAATCTTAATGCTAAGGGTTAAAGCAGCATTCAACTCCACCCATTGGAGAGGCCCCTGAAACACGATGAAAGTGCTGTGTGGAGTATCTGTCCAGCTTCTTCCTCTGCATTTGGCAGCCCTGACGGGAGCCTGGCCTCTCCAGTAGAGGATGAAAAAGGTCATGAGGCACTACAGAAGGGCCGTACCCCTGGATAGTCAGAAAACAATACCTGCCCCTTACATTTTGGTGTTCAGGAGCAGTGGAACTTTTTATAGCATTTTCATCCCTTGTGACATACTTTAGTGTGCACACACATGTACACGTGCATGCATACACTAGTGGCTAGGGATATAGCTCAATTGTTAGAATGCTTATCTATCCTCTATCACAAGGCCCAAGTATGATTCCCAGGACTGAATAAAACGAGGGGTGCTGTAATCTCAGCACTGGGGAGGTGGACATAGGAGGATGAAAAAAATTAAGGTCACTCTTTGCTACCTAATGAATTTGAGGCTAGCCTATAATACATGAGACCCTGTTTCAAAAAGAAAAAGAATGCACTCTTGAGTTTTATTTCTTTTACATACAGAATATTAACAACTTGTCAGATATGTCAACATTGTTCCTATATTTTGAACATACTTCAAGACACCTTGCAGGACATCAGTTGTTATTAGGAAATTCTCACCGAATCACAGGCTTCTGATATGAAAATGCATAGGGACAAATTCCAGGGACCACAGTTAAGTGTTAAGCAAGCACAAGGAAACCTTCATTACCACCAATGGATTGAATTACCTTTTCTAGGAAGCTGTCTTCTTCCTGAGAGCAGAGCAGGAGAAAAGTCATTGGCAGATAGACAATGATCAGAGTTAATTCACAGTATTAGCAACAGCTCAGTATTAGGTCTTGCTAGCTTGCTAGACACAAAGGCTCTTAACAGCTCTGAGTCCTTCAAACAATGAACACTGAAAATGAAACCCATTCCCCACATGCAAAGTTCTTTGTCACACCTCCTGTCCATAACAGTTCACTGAGATTATCACTAACAAAACATCCTTCTCCAGGCCTTGACTATAGGCAGTGCCCTCTGGAGGAAGCTGCCTGAGGCTCCAGCCAAGCCTGGTGCTGCATCTCCCTGTTCACCCATCTACTGTCATGCGCAGTTCTTACCTTGTCCTAAGGCTGCGTCCATGGAATAACTCAGCTGCAGGTCTGAGAGTGAATATTCAGAAGCAGGGATACTTCTTGTCTATTTCTACTTTCACTTCCATATACTCCTTCCTTTCACGCCATTCTCATCTCAGCTAGCCTTCCAAGTCTCCAAGAGTCCCCTTGTGTTTTTTCTCTCACCCTTTAACCACCCACTTCCTCCAAAGTGTCTAGACTCCCCAGATTTGAAGACCAACTAAATGTAAATGGACTTTATCTCAGAGCTTTGTGGTTCAGGGTATCCACCAGTTCCTCTAGTTTCCTAGTGGGTATAAAAGACACAGGAGAAGCAGAAGCAATATTGCCTTCATTGTCCTTGTCATTTCTGCCTCATTTACAACCCAATGAGAGGAGAGCAGCAGCCATGATCCCACCACCAGAGGAATCTCTACCATAGTCGAGCAAAGGGGTATATACAATGCCACTTTATCTGCACATCAAAGTGAAACATTATTCCCAT
The DNA here is from genome assembly GCF_011064425.1 of Rattus rattus. Classification (NCBI taxonomy): domain Eukaryota; kingdom Metazoa; phylum Chordata; class Mammalia; order Rodentia; family Muridae; genus Rattus; species Rattus rattus. Next base: position 110,468,342 of record NC_046172.1, read on the forward strand.
TTTAAAGATGAAGAAACTGAGGCTTTGAGAGGTTAATTATTTGCCCAAGGTCACGCATAGGTAATAAGTGACAGAATCAGGATTGGAACCCAGGTCTGACTAACCCCATTCATTATCAGCATACTCTCTTAGACAATCAGAGAGGACAACATAAGTGCTTTCGAGATAGAGAGCAGGGAAAAGCTGTGAGAGTACTTCTAAGATCAGCTAAGGAGACTGAGAAATGTTATTCACAAGGCAGCATGGTTTATGCAAGGAGTATAGGTATTGATGATAGACAGGCCTGGGTACAAGTCTTCCTTCTGCCTCATACTGACTTGGTAGGGAGCCCAGGCAATTTATCCAATTTTGTACTGTCTCAGTGTCTTTATCTCTAAAGCTGGTAAAATATTTTCCTCCTAGGGACAGTGAAGCAATCTAAAACCAGGAGGAGTCTCTACCCCAGAGACTCTCAACTGGGTTCTTCCTGATCCCATTAGAGACGAATGAGAAATCAAGTAGAAATCACATCTCAAGTCTGATAGGGCTAAGGAGAAATCCAAGTCTTCGTGTCAGAGAAGCAAGGGTACCTGGCGTGGGAATGAATATGTATTCCCTGACATTCCAAGTGAATATTCTCAACCTATTTTCCTGAGCTGTTCTTACATAGGCAATTAGGGGTTTTAGTATTGTTAGATACACCATGAATTAAACCTGATTTTTTGAGTTTGCCTACATTTAAATACCTTAGGAAATAAAGATGTCAGAGTCCTAGGTATGCATAATCCTATCCTTTTGATACTTCTAAATGTGAAGTTATTTCTGAGTACCAACAATCTAATTTAATAAAAGTCTGCACTTTTTATTACATTTAGAAACACTTGTTAGTAAATCTGACAGACATTACATTTGTCCTCTGATGAGTACATGCCCATGATATAACAAGCAAAACAAAGCAGGGAGTTTGCATGCTATTGTGTCAATCTAGGCCCTGAAGAAGTTTCCTTTGAGTGATAAGCATCTACAGGTACAAAGGGCTATGCAAAACACGTTCTGATGGGGGCAGTGACAGATAAGGACAAATTAAGGAGAAAGATGTGGTTGGTCCCTAACCCTGGTGTCTAATTGAGTCTGATTCCTCCTTAGTCTTAGAATTTACAACCTGATAGTCTTATAATTCATATGTAAAAGTTCCCAATACATGGCTACTAGTCCTTAAAAAAGAATACAGGATTTTTTTTAAGCTGGCGTTAGGACCCAGAGCTGAATGCATGCTGCGTAAACAGTCTACTACTGAGCCACATCTAAGGCCTTAATCCACAGGATTTTGGGGACAGGATAGTGGAAGTAAGCCAGGCACAGTGGTATGCCTGTTATGGAGTTACTCAGGAAGTTCCCAGGAATGCCGAGTTCTGGGCCAGTCTGAACAATATAGCAAGATCCATGCTCTAAGAAAAGGTGGGCGAAGCAGAAAGAAAGAAATGCACAGAAACGTTAAATGACAAGGTGACTAAGAAGAAATTACTCACCTTGTTTTCGGGAAGCTGAACTAACTAGAGAATGTTGAGAGAACAGTGAGAAACAAAATGTGACACCGAGTGACAACTTAATATGTCTGCATTGTCTGCAGCAGACATTGAAGAGCAAGGAGAAAATCACCCTCGCTTGAGCAGTATTACAGAATGTTTAATCTAGCAGACCTAAATGGGAAAAAATGAAGTGCAGAAAAAAAGGAAACATGAAATGGATATCAGCATCCGTCAAGCAGGAGAAAAGAAACACCTTAAAACTAACATGGTGGCCCATGAAACAGCTAGCCTGTTTGCCTCCAAGCGTGATGGACGACATAAGTTAAATCTCTGGAACTCACATAGTGGAGTAAAAGAATCAACCCCACAAAATTGTCCTCCAACTTCCATAAGTGAGCTAAATCAGTCACTGGATCAGTTTATTACTAATTTGGGGCCTGGGAGATGGCTCACTTGATGGAGGTGAATGTATGTAGACCCAGTTCAATCTCTAGATCCCACAAGGTGGACGGAGAGAAGCAACTCCCAAAGAGTTGTCCTGACCAACACACCATAGATATTTCAACTTAGTGGACAGACAGTGTCTTTTAGTAGAAGAATGCTTGTCTGGCATGAATGAGGCGCTGGGTTCCACCCCCAATACCATAAACCTGAGGAATGGAAAAAGGACACTGTAAAAGAGGAATCCAAAGGACTGCTAAAGTGCTAAGAGAAAGGCAGCAAATTGAAATGCAGTTTATTTCTTAGGTGGCTGCGATGACAGCTCAGCGGTTAATTCACTTGCCACACAAGTGTGATGGCGTCTGCATCCCCAGAACCCAAGAAAAAGCTCAGGGGATGTGGTGGCCCAGCTGTTCTTCTAGTGTTAGGGAGATAAGAGATCCTCAGAGTAAGCTGGGGAGGAAGATTAACCATATCACTGAGATCAGGGGTTATCTGAGAAACTGTCTCAGTCAATAAGGTGGGGGACCAATAGAACGCGATTCTCGTCATCAAGGAACAGGCTTCACGTGAATGCATATGCACGCACACACACACAAATGTACATGTATGTCACATACGTTTGAAAGTGTAAAAGGGAAAAAAAAGTACAGGGGGCTTACTTCTCCGGATGTAGGCATAAAGGAAACAAATGAAAATTACTCATAAACCAATGCTGGCCTGAATTTTAGAGCCAGAAAAGTCAGTTAACCTCCACTAAAAAAAGGTTATTCTGCCCTGGAGTGACATGACACATAATAAGTATAATGCAAATCATCCCTTAGCCCAATATTTACTCTAAGAAGCATGTTCCCAGTAGTGAACGTAGATAAATAATAGAAGAGAGTTCTTTGTAAGTAGAAGATTCAGTTCATAGTAGTGAGGACTAAACCCAGGGCCTGGGCTATGTTAGGAAAGTGCTCTCCCACTGAGCTGCATCTCCAGCTTCCCTGCCCACTTTCAACTATTTATAGTAGACACAGTTTGTCAAATTTCCCTCGCTAGCCTTGATCTTGGGATCCTCCTCCCTTTTGTCTTTCAAGTAACTGGATAAAAAGTGTATGTCACCAGACCCAATCAGAGGGTTCAAATTTAAGAAGAACTATATGAAAATCAAAGCTCTCAGAAGAAATAGTTGAGATGAAATATACAGAAGAAACAAATCATACATGTAAGAGGACAAGAAAGGAGTTTGTAGATCGGTAAGAGAAAGTAAACAGAGAGAAATGATCCCTGGCATCAGATGAATCACCAAGTTCTTATCTCGGGCTTTATATCCTTCTCCTCATTGGCACGTTCTCCACCCAGCCTTCTTTTTCATGTTTGTACTTGCAACCAAAGTCCTTAACCACTTCTGGCACTTCAAGCCTGTTCTATTTTCTACTAGCTCATCCTATATGCACCATCAAACGTTTTCTTCTAATGTGCCAGTTTACAACTTTGTATTAGCCCTCAAAGTCTCCTGAAGGTTCTAGATCATCTCTGGCCCATGTATAAGTGTATCTCTTGATTTCTAGACCACTGCCTGCCTCTATCCTCCAGAGCTAGCCTCACATATCATAATCTGACCCTCCCTTCAAGAGAAATCTCATAATCTTCTCATGGTGAGTTTTCTCTTGCTTTGCATCCTTTATTCAAGGTGCGCCTTACTTCAGGAAGAACTTATTCATTCAATACCTAAATAGATGTCTGCTTCTTAAGTGCCCTGACGTGACTGGAAACATGTCTCTGATCAATCCAAGTCACTTCTCTAATCTATTTTATTCATATGTACTGAACTTCTAGATCGTGTTAATGTTACAAGCATCAAGATAACAGTGGGCAGATTCTGAGGTTGATTTTACAGAGATTGCCTGGTGACTCAGTAAGCTTTTATAACACACAAAGGCTTGAGTAACTGCTGGAAAGGCAAGTATTATGAATAGAAATTACAATCTCCACAACATTCAGTTTAAATCGTTTCCCAAAATATTGACTTAACCAAATACAATGAACATCAGCCACGGAGATCATTAATGTTCAAACTATGAATGAAGCTTTCTATTAACCATGACTTAGAATTTAGTTAGACTGTGCACGTAAGTATACTTTCATGGTCACTAAATTGCAGAAACTCACATCATCTCCACACTCCTTTATAGTATGTAATAAATATTGATGATTATCCGGTTGTTAACATGTTAGTTAATCAGAAAAATAGGCCTTTGTTCTGAAAAAGAATAAAAATAGTCACAACAGCCAATAATTCTCATCCGTTCCTCTGAGCCTAATTCCGACTATCCTAGGAGCTGTAGAATCTCTCTTATTGAAAATGGTTGGAGGAACAAAAGGATTTATGCCAATGCTCGCATTTCTAATTTGGTAGGAAGGAAGTGGAACACAGAAACCTTTCTGAAACAGTTCCTGGACACAGAGCACAGGTACTGAACTCATTTCTGCCTCCGTCATGAATTTAGAGCACAACACTAACCAGAGGCCATGGAGCAATATTAGTGGCACTGTCTCATGGGTTTGGAACATCCTGTTAAGTCCTGGAAAAACCATGAGACCTTAAGAAGTACTTTGGACTTGAAATGAGAGGAAAGCTGTTCAGCTTTTAGGGCCTGTTTACTGCTCCAAAACAGTATGGATAACTTCCTCATTGATGAGACACACTAACTTAATAACACTGAGAGGCACTAAGCCAGGGAAAGAGCAAGAACTCTGAAGCCCACAAAATAGGACCTTTCAAAACGAGCACACGATCATGAGTGTATAATTTCATAAAAAGCCATTCTGTAATTACAGATGACCAAGGTTCACTCACTGTCTTTGACCCTGAGTCGATTATGTCCTAGACGAGGGAAAAGGTCCCTATGCTGAGCCACGATTCCTCTAATAATTTTTATACTTTCTATTTATGGAGAAATGTGGTTGAATTACCTGATAATATATTTTTTTCTATAGGAAAAGTTACGGCCAGGGTACTATAGTGCTGCTACTTCGATAAAAATACACCTTTTGTCTCAGACTGCTTTGATAAACACGATAAAAATGATAAAAATGAGCCTTTTGTCTCAGACTGCTTTGAGCATTTTCTTTATCCCACCGGTCTTTTACCTGGATGTTATGATTTCCCATCTTGTGTTTTATGGTTTTTGTTTGTGTGTGTTCTTGTTTTCTTTCTCCTTTAAAACATTCTGGTGTTTTTATTTGCCTACTTGTTTGCTTTCTAGAGACAGAGAGAAAGAAAGGGTGTGGAGTTAGGTGACTGGGTAGGGTGGAAAGGATCCCAGAAGAGCTGGGGGAGGGTGAGCGTGATCAGCCTCCATTGTATAATTTTTTTTCCCACTAAAAAATATGGTGGTAGAAGATAAACAATTTCGTGAAACAGCAGACAGACAGGATATTCTGTACAAAATGGTTTCTTTCAAACACAGGTAACACCTCCCATCATGAGAGCTCTATGGAAACAAATGACGCTCCAACGCCGGAATGCGCTCTGAGTCACAGGTGCAAGGATTCCATGGCAACGGCACAGATTACATTCAGACAAGCCAGCAGGCTGCTGCTGCTCTAACCCTTCCTGATGGACCAAACAATCACGAGCTGTTGCCAGGCCACAGCACCAATGTGATTTTATATTCAAATGGTAACACGTGGCTCTTCCCTTCCTTCTATCTGGAGAAAAAAATGCTAAGTGCCAATCAGTACACAAATCCAACAATAGTTCATTTAGCAGATAAAAATTTTAATAGGATGACTTGCTATTAAATCATGTTTTTACTGAAAATAATATGCTTTTTTCCACACAAGAATAGAGACACTATATAATAACTTGGCTTGGGAAAGAGGACGGGTATAATTCTTTTTATTTCTTCCTTGAATCACATTAAGTGAAGAAGCTTCAATATATGTTATACCCATCTGACTTTATATTTCAGGTGGCAGAGGGCCTGCGTCATATGCAAGTAGCCCTCGATTTGGTCCCCAACACTGCATAAACCAGATACGGTGGAGTATACCTGTGAACCCACACTGGGGAGGTGGAGGCAGGAACATCAGGAGTTTAAATTCATTCTCAGTTGAAGAGGAAATTCAAGTCTAGCCTGGGCTACCAAAGGAAAAAAATGCTAATTCATAGGCTCTGTATCTTAAGACTCTATTACCAGTGGTGAATGGGGGTGGGAACCTCTACTTTTAGTAAGCGCCCCTAGGGACTATGATGCAGGTTCTGTAAGCACCCATAACAGCCTCTGCTCTCAGCAGCAGCCAAGTTTGATCTGATAGACTGTAGAGGGATACTGGAGTGGATGTCAGAAAATCTGGGTAGTAGATCTGTCATTAACTTATCTGACTATGGGCAAGTGAATCCCTCTGGGCCTCAGTTTTCTTGTAAGCACAATGAGGATAATACTGCATGGTGCACTTACCACACCTAGCATACATGCCAATTTATTCAAAAGTATGACGAGCTTAGCGAGCATAGGTTTGAGAGGGGGTCTTTGATCTCATTTTGGAAGTACAATACATTATCTACTATAGTCCCCAAAGAACGACCGAGGAGTCTTCTCCTTTTCCTTCCTAGGCTTATTTTAAACAAAGGAGTGCTAAGATAAAGTGACATTCTTTTGTATCATTTGTCAGTTCCCATGATCCCAGAGGAAGAGAGAAGGCACAGAAATAATGGGGACAAAACATGCAAATTAAATGTAAAGAAGGCTGATGGCTGAGGATGCGTCTCACCAAGTCTATGAGTTTGGTGACAGGAACTTCTCGGATTGGTCTTTTCATTCGGCACAAAGCCTCCAATGAGGTTCCAAAGCAACTTGGAAGGTAATTCCCACTGATGGTCAAGAAGTAATCTTTTCCTCGATCCAAATGGAGGACAAGAATATCTTCAATCTTATCTTCACCAGAGTTCAGGATGGTTACAGAGTCTTTGCTGACGTATACATCAAGGGAAATGTCTATTGTCTCATCTGAAAGGAAAGAGACGGGGCACTGGAGCACAGATCTTTCCTGTGGAAAAGCAACTGTCCTCCCAAACAAAACACAGAACCACCAGGCAACAACAGGGAAGAGATGGGGCACACAAAAGAGGTCTCACCAGTACAGTGCAGGTGAGAGACACGTGGTTAGAGAACAAGAAGTTAAGCCAGAGTGGCGGAAGGCCTGAGGACTTGGTATGTAGCAGGCAGACAGTGGGAAAGGGGAAACTCACTTGGCTCCAAGTAGCCCTCAAAAGGTTCAGCTCGAAGCCATGGCTTGCAGTACTGGGTGTCATTAAGCTTAGGGATGAAAGAAAAATGGCAGGGAACCTGTCCATTGTTGCTGATCTGGAACTTCTCCTTTTGCAGCTGCCGAAACTTCACATTCTCAAACATAAACTGGGGAATAACAAACACACAGACACAACCATGCATTCGTAGTAGGGGAAGTAAGTTGGATTATTGGTAGACAATATGAATCAAGAATAAGGTCCTTAGTAATCAGCTATAAAACTACCACATGTATTCACAGACCAAGACAACTTCCTATCATTGACTCTCACACCAGCAGAGATGGCACTGACCCTTTCCAAGGTTCCTCTGATTGTTCCAGGGATCCTGAGAGGGATATGATCATGGTTCAGGGTGCTCATTCTCTGACTGAGCTCTGTTCCTCCAGACACGTGAAGTAAGCACCAAACAAGAGTAACTAATCTGAAGGCCTCCAAGCTGCTAGGTGCTATTGTACGAGTCTATTATGCATTATTTAACTCGTGCTCCAGAAAGGGGAGCTGAATCTCTGAGAGGCTGTGGTCCTTCGTGTGCTCCTGCATCTACCAAACTGCAAGTGAGAGTAGGACGCAGACAGTCTGACACTGGTGACGATGATTTTAACCTTGATGCTCTTTAAAGTAATGGGGTTTCCTTAGTGTTAACTACAAAGGAGAGGAGATGGGAACCTGTGTGGTTTTGCTCACCTCTCTCCTGCTAAGGTCTAATGAAGGAAGGAAGTCATTTTCCATTCTGTCCATAATGCGTACGATATCTTCAAAGACCTTCCGATACCGCCGTTCATCTACAACCTTCACCTAAAGGGGATGAAGGTACCGTTTTCAGCTTCACATGCTAGGAGCTCATCTCTATCAGGGATTATCTAATAATCTAAAACTGGGCACTAAGGGAACACCTTTAAAATATGCTATAGTATGTTCAACGCCCTCAAATACTTTACTAGTCTGCTTTACTCATAACTATACCTTTCACTCAAAGCTCCTGAGTGGGGGGGGATTAAAGGCATGGACCACCATCACCTAGCTGTCTCTAGCAAATTTTAAAAGTCACTAAAAAACCCCCTAAAGTAATAGGCACTATATAGATAATAGGCATTATAAAAAATACACTTGGGGGAAAGGTAAGGTTAATTGCTTATATTTCTGGAAAAGTCCAATTTGTAAGAAGCATGATAATAGTACATATTTGGTGAGAAATTTTCGTAGCTCCATTGTTAATTATCTGACTGTGGAGAAAATGGGATAATTGGAGTAAAAGTGATTTCTTGCAGTGTGTAAAATGACAGCTAAAATACACCCACTGCTATTTTTTTAACAGGCACGAAATAGTAAAACTGCAGAAAAATAAGATTAAAGCATTTAAGTCCATTAGTTGCCATGGACATTTGCAGGAATCAGGTAATTGCTTAGATTACATAATAGACCGGCATGGTGTTAGTAAGTGCAGCTAGCGGCCACTTTAGAAAAAGCCACCACGAAATGTCCTAGAACAAAACCATGACAACAGACAAGTCATTTGGACTAACAAATGGGTTAAGAAAGTTTTCAGATGACACAGAACTTCCAATGTCCTCATATAGCTGTATTTTTTAAAATATTAAAACCCTATGCAAACTAACATTAAAACTTAGTACAAATAATGTAACATGTCATTGTCATATTTGAGACATCAGTTTCCTTTTTACCCAAAGACTTGAAAATGTTTAAATATTTAAGTGGAGTTTTGGATTGAGGTGTAATATGAAAATATTCCAAAAACACAGCAAAAGAAATCCAAGGAGGCCAGTGTTTGGGAGAAATACCTTCCTTAAACGGATTAGGGGGGCACATGTGAGGACAGGAGGACATCCTAGAACAAACGAACTACGGACTTGGACGGGTTAAATGTGGCTTTTGAAGGCATGTTTTATCAGGATATTAGAATTATGAAACCATTGTGTGGTAGCGCAAAGAACACAGATACAGGAGTTAAACAGCCTGAAGATTTGAATCTCAGCTCTCTTCCTAGTTGAACACTCTCAAGGAAGTGATTTTTAAAGTCTTTGGGTTTTTATCTGCTCCTCTGTGAAATGGCAAGTATTTAAGTGACCACTGTTGTAGGAAATAACCAACATGCACAAAGAACCCAGCACCATTTCTAGCACACAGTTAGAATGTAGGATTAAACACAGGGCTAGTGTTATTCTTATGTTAAGATTTCAAAGTGGGGTGGAAAGGGGCTGTGAGTAGAATTCAGTGATTCCACATGTATTTAGAAGGCACAAAGCCCCACGTTTGATTCCTAGCATCACATTAAAAACAACTACAGAGAGTAGAGGAAGATAACCTCTTGCCAAGTTGTCATCTAACCTTCATACATCCCACAGTACATGCCCTTCAATAATCATATAATAAACAAAAATAATAACTGCAATTCAAAAGAGGACAAAAATGTTATTGGTTGTCTTGAAAATAATTTAAATATGGTCTAATACCAAGAACTAATTTTGTTTCCCAAGGAAATGCCCTAAAATCTTTTAAAAAGAGGACCGTGGAGGGTGTTTCTGTGTGTGTGTGTGTGTGTGTGTGTGTGTGTGTGTGTGTGTGTGTGTGTGTGTGTGCGTGCTGAAGGGATGGCTCAGTAGTTAGGAGCACTGGTTTCTCTTACAGAAAATCTGAGTTCAATTCCTAGCACCCACATGGCAGCTTCCAGCTGTCTGCGACTCCAATTCCAGGGGATCTGACACCCTCACACAGACATACACTTAGGCAAAACACCAGTGCATATAAAATAAAAACAAGTAAATAATTTTTTAAAAAAGCGGACTCAGGACAAAAGTTACCATAAAACACATGGGTGATTATGTATGTCAGCAGTCCTTGAAACTGACATAAAAAAATCTGTCCTATTATGCTCTCTGCATGCATGAATCCACATGAGTTGGTCTCATTACCAACATACTTTGTAGAGGAAGAGACTGATACATGAGGATATTAAATAAATTGTCTGTAGTCCCACAATTACAAAGTGGTTGACCTGGAATGCAAAAGCAGACTATCAGGTCCTAGTAAGACCCACACTGGTTATATCCTGATAGGTTACAAGACCACATGTGTGGAAAATCCACATGAAATAAAGTATAAGTCAGCAAGCTTGTAAGATAATTTGTACACTCATAATACATCTAAAAATGAGACAATGCGGGGTTGGGGATTTAGCTCAGTGGTAGAGCGCTTGCCTAGCAAGCGCAAGGCCCTGGGTTCGGTCCTCAGCTCTGGAAAAAAAAATGAGACAATGCATTTATAATAGAGGCAAAACATTAAATAACTGGCTATAAATTCAACTCAAGATATAACCAAGTTCAAAGCAATATCAAACCTATACTGTTTGAGAGGAAGATGTTAGTGTAGCAGACAGGACTATATCTCCTATGAGTAGATCTGATCCTATTCTGATCAGCCTTTGCTGACACAGCATAACATAGCCATACATCAGTAAAAAGACTGGACTGTGACGATATCTAAGGATAGTATTTGAGACTGGTGAGGGAGTGCTAACCACTCAACTCTGTAAATGATGATTTGTGTAGAGATCATTTATGCCATGCTGGCTTTTGAATGGACTCTCTATCTATACAATGCTCTGGAAATAGTTACTTAACACATGAGCAAATGAATGAGCCATCAACTGTTTACCCCAATATGGAACAGGGCGCTAACAGGTTTGTGGTCACTAGTTTTGAGTTCCATGTGACTCCGGTAATGAAGTTGATTAACATTTATTCCTCTCCAAAGAATTCGGTCACACCAGGCTGGGACTCGGCATTTTCCACTGTAAATAAAGGAAGGGGTCACAAACAACATACCACACAAGGGTAATAGCACGCATTAGTTTAGAATCACATTCAGCCTCTTTTTATGTGCTCCCAGGGAACCACACATTTCTTCCCAGAGGACCCCTATCATCTTTCCTACACTGCAAGCACTGATAACAGCCTGTGTCTGCTTGCCAGCCACTGAACTCCTAGCAATACTGCCCAGGACAGCGTATGTGCCTAGTAGCATCTAAAGACTGAATAGATGCTTTCCCTAGATGTAGGTCTGCATCTTAAACAATGTCACCATAGGTGAAAGTGGAACAATACCTTCTTAAAATGGCCTTATAAGGTCAAGGTTCCACTCTGAACATTTTTTCTTCCTTGGCCCTACCTGACTGCAGTGGTGCTTCCTAATAGATAACTAATGGAGTAGAAAACTACAATCCTCTGTTCCTAGAGTGGGTTTAATCTCTGGATAAGAACAGAGCTTTCTCTTCTAAACCTGGACTTTCATGGACACATCTAGCTTCTTTGCTAGAACTAACATGCATGCATGCGAGCCTGAGCACAGAACAGTCCTCAGAATACTGACGGCAAGGAAAACTTATTCATCATTCATTCAAACTAGAAAAGCCGTGTACACTCGATCTAGTAGGTGACTCAAATATTCTTTATCAGAGCTCTGGAGCTTGACCTTCAGTGACAAAAAGCAAGCAAAGTAAACAAGGTCCCTCAGTGTCCTTTTTCTATTGTGGACTGGGTCCCTGGGTACACGGGACAACCCCCATTCCTGCTGCCAATTCCCCCACCCATCACCCATATCCCATGTAATGATCTTAGAGTCTGCAGCAGCTGAGTCTGTCCATGGATTCTTTTGTCTTTCAAGTTCCTGACCCACCTAGGAAACTAGGAAAAACAAACAGATGTGGTAGACAGGCAGGTAAGATGGACTTACTGACTGGGTCACTCACTACTTTTCTGGGGAAATGAGGAAATCAAAGGGACCCCAAGGAGTCATCCTCTCTGTGTATGGAGTCATATAAACACAGTGCCTAGCCTGGCAGGAGGGACATGGAAGGACACAGAAAAAAGATCAAGCTTTAGCCTTTCCGTGAGAACATTCTCGTCACTTTACCTGGAATCCCATCTGTCAGTTTTAGAATCATACTTGTAAGTGGGAATAAACTTGATTTCCCCTTCATTGAAATCCACAAAGGCTTTTTTCTGTATGCGCTGAATGTTTAACTACAGACAGAAAGAAACACCACATAAGCATACAACACCATATCAACCTATGTGATAGGTTGACTGGCCACTGTTTCCGTTCTAGGTATTCAGTTCTGCAGCCTTTTCAACCATGGAAAACCACACAGACAAGATTTCTTATCTTTTGAATTCAATGTCAACATTGCCATAGCATCTGAACTCACCTTCTAACAACACTTATTAGCACACCGCTATTTTATTCCCAGTTTTGTGGCCAGGGTAAAATCATGGAAACAAGAATTCAGAATAAACCCACATTACATAGAACTGGGCAGGAATGATCTAGCATCATTATCACTACAACTAAAAGCACACAAACCTTGAAAGGATAATTTTGAAAGCAATTTCAGCAAATAAAGGTTTTTTCTTAATGGGTGAGTTGGGGATATAGCGATGGCTCTGTGGTTAAGGGAGCGTCCTGCTCTTTCAGAGGGCCCATATTTGTTGCATAGCTCACAACTACCTATAACTTGAGCTCCAGTGGCCCCATAGCTGCCTTCTGGCCTCCATGGGTACTGCACTCACATATACAGATCCATAATCACAGACACATACACAGAGTGATCCTCCTGTCTCTACCTCTCCCTGTTAATGCTGGAGTTATGGCTGCATAGGGCTGCACTTGTTTTTCTGTGTGGAGGCTAGGATCCAAATTCAGGTCCTTATGCTTGCAGGGAAAGTATCACCTCTCCACCCCTACAGCCCGGTGTTTGTAAAAGTTATCCTCAGTCAGATATTTCACCACTTTCTATGAGACGGTACCCAACTGTACCCTTTCTGTGTGCAAGAAAAAGGAAAGAAATACAAACAACGTAGCTGCTCAATTTCAGTGTGAAGGTGGATAGCTAAGGAAGGCTCGCTATAAAAACTGCTGTACTGCAAAACTCCTGAATTCTTACTGTCTCTAATGCTTAAACTCTCACGAGGAGACATTTAAACCAAGTCAAATCATTGTCTTTCCTCATTAAGAAGCATTTACTTTCATTGCAGTAGCTCGATGTTCCAGGTCCATTGAAATCAGCATACCAAAGAGATATGTATACACACATTTACTGTGGCACTATTCATAATAGCCAAATAGAAGGAACCAAGAGGAATGCCTGCTAATGGTGACTAGATAAGGAGAATGTGACACACATATATTATTCAGACATAATGAATGAAATACTGTCATTTGCAGCTAAATGGATGGGCTAGACAAAATGAATGTTAAATGAAATAAGCCAGACACAGAAAGGCAAATGTTACGTTTTACCTCTCAGGTGTGAAAACCAAAAGAAATCAATCTGAATGTAGAACAATGATCATCAGAAGGATGTGGGGGGAAGGTTGCATAAAAACAAGCTGTTTGATTATTATGGCACTGTAGCTCTCCCCACAGCGTTACATGGATTATGCAAATGTTCCACCACTGAGCAACATTCCCCAGCCCCAAGAAGCTGGAGTTGATTATTGTATTCTGAATATACTTGAATAATTTCTTCAATATCACAAGAAACACAATGACTGTGTGCAATTACTATGTATTAACTCAATATGAAAGGACATGAAGGAACATTCATTTTTATTGGCCAGTACAATGATTTTTATGATCAAGGTGTGTTAACACCTACTAGCAGTGCCAGCATTTAGAAAGCAATGGCAGGAGGCCCATAAATTCAAGGCCAGCTCTAGACTATTGCTAGTTCTAATCTGGAATAGGCTTTATAGTGACACTCTAGCACAGAAAGAAAAGATAAATGTATGAAAATAAAAATTCAACTCATTTACCAGGTTCACATACCAACATAGTGGCTTATATACATAGACACTTGTTTCTTGCATGCAGCGCTACATAACTGATGGTTTTTCAGTTTTGTTGTTCTTCTTTGTGTATATGTGAGTAGGTGTCCATGTGGGAATGTGCAGATATCAGAGGGTGATATCAGGATGTTTTCTTCAATCATGTCTCTACCTTATATTTTGAGACAGGCCCTCTCATTGAACAAGGAGCTCACGAGGGTGGTTAAGTCCTTGACTACCCCTGCCTGCATGCCCCAGAGCTCAGGTTACGGACATAGGCTACTGAGTTTGGCTTTTACATGGGATCCTAGGATCCTAACTCAAGTCTTGATGTTTGTGCAGCAATGAATGACTATATCCAAGGAGCCACATTCTCAGCCCTTTACACTGGGTTTAAGATCAACAGCTGAATAGCAGTTAATGCCATCAATCAGTTCCTCTTAGATTATAGCATGTGCCATTCATTCCAAACAAACTTATGCCAGTTTTCTAGTCTCTCTTACAGGACCTCTTTCCCTCTTTTATCTCCAAGCTGTTGTCCAGCCTGCCAAGCCATCATAGAACAATTTTCTCCATCCCATTTGCTAAACTATATTAGCCCAACGGAAGGCCCGTTTCTCTAGGAAGTATTCTCTAGCTAACTTCACCCATTCTCCAGCCCATGGTTACAGATCTCTAAAATTTCTGCTGATAATGACTTACTAAATAAAGCTTACATTTGCTTTTTGTCACCAACATTATCTCCATTTAATCTTAGCACCTAATCAAGGCACTCCAAAGCTATATATCCCCAGCCACAATATCTTACAAGACAGTACGAACCTGCCACTGCTTCCTAGCATAGACCATGCCTACCATGTGTTGATCTCCTAATCCTACCAATCTCTGCCACTCTTACTTCACTTACCTGGTCGAATTTCAACAGCTTCTGAAGCTCATTTTTATTAATAAGACTTTTCACCTCATTGGCATCAGGCATGCAAAGTCTGTAGTTCAAGTCTCCCAACCAAATGACAACACTGAGGACCAAGAAATAGATTAGTACAGACTAGAAATAGATTAGACTAGCAGTAATTAAGATTAAAGTCAATCAGACGGGGAATCGAGAGAGAAGAAAATGGGTAGATTACTTTTAAGGATCTATTTATCACTGACAAGGGACTTAAAACTGTAATTAATTCTTTAGGGGCAAGTACTGCCAAGGCCTAAGAAAGACAAGAGATTATAAAATATCTGGGAAAATAGGCACCGCCACATAAAACCAAATGAAAATGGGGGACTACAGTATACATATGGGATTTGGAAGCCAAGGAGTTAATGGACTGAGAAGCATGCAGTTTATTTGCTGGATTAGCTTCAGAATTTTGTCTGGCTGCCTGCCAGATCTCCAGGCGAAGAGAATCTTAATGCATTTTGCTTCCCAGAGCCCTGAGGTTTTTGTAGCCTCTCTGTTAGGGTTTGCATGGTGGGAATGACTGACAGAGCCCACCAGGAAAATTAAATCCTAGATCTCCACTGTAGCCAGCCTGACAATAGCTGTTCAAGACCTAAAGTTCAAATTGTCAGAAAGAAGGAAACTGGACCTAAGTCCTCAGTCCCAGCACGAGTACTTGAGATATGCTGAGAAGACACTGAAATGACCACATCAAAATGGGTCCCTTCTAAGTCACTGCAAGTTCTCAAAGGCAACAGGAAAGGTTTTGATTCTTGGGGAATAAATTAACGAGAATCACTGGGGTCTTCATGGTCATGTATTTCAAGACCTTGACTCTGCCCCCATGAAAGAGAACTCTGTGATTCCAGTTTTTGTGACAACACGGGCTCACTCAAACACCACCATTGTACCCATTCTTTTCTTAATTCTGCGAATAATCACTACTTCGAATACTCCTAAATTATCTTTTGATTTACTATAATTGTCACCTCACACTGTGTCTTCCATATCATCCTCTCAGAACTTCAAAGACCAATATCCACTTCTATCCCCACCCAACCCATTCTTCAATGGCCCTCTACTTCTGTCCGTATCAACTCTCGGTTTTTACAGACCCATCATTGCCACCCCTCTTTTTAATCACCACAACCATTAAAAAGAATAATGTAGATATGTGGACACAGAGTTGGAAAGAGATAAATAGGGTAATATGTTCTCATACAACAAGTATGTATGTCTGTATATGTATGGAGAAAAGTCTAGAAGATTTTCACTGTTCAGTGAAATGATACATACATGTCTCCATATCCTTTTAATGTTTCTACTAGATGCACTTAAAATATAAAAGTAAATTTTATTTAGCCCAATACATCCAAATCATTAATGTGTGATTCATATTTTGCAAATTAAGGTTTCCCACATTTTCCCCTTTCAACCTTCAAAATCCAATATAGCTTTTGCTTACATATCTCTCAGTTTGACTAATGACTTTCAAATACCCAACAGCCAGATGCTGGCTATCATATCAGACAGCACAGCTCTAGAAAGGTTCACACCCAAACGACACCCAAAGACAGTCTCCTTTGGAGAGAGGGACTGGCTGGAGAGAACAGAAGATAAATAAAGGATTTAAAATCATATATATTCATTTTATCTTTTGTTATTATACTTACAGTGAACATTTTTATTTGAATTAAAACGATGACTCTAATTTGCAGATTTCTTCAGTGTTATTTTTAGAACCTACACTAATATAAACCCTTTTTTCTCCCAGTGCCAAACCTTATTTCTCTGCCTCAATGAACTGTTATTTCTAAATAACTTTCTCTTCTTTGTGACCCAAATCCCCAAATGGTAATCTCTCACTCTTCATAGCTCTATAGCTTTTTACCCTATTTAATCGCTGTTCTAGCCTTGTCCAAAGGCCACAGAGAGGTAACTGCTTACTCATGCTTCATGATGTTCACTTGTGGGAGAGTCTGATTGGGGACTGAAAAGCTCATTCTCGCACAGATGTCTTTATAATCCTGGTTCCTTCGTTCAAACTCTTCCACGTGGGCAGCCAGGTGGGAATTGACAATGCAGAAAGTGGTGTTGTGGAACACAAATCTTATAGCTACTCCACCTTTGTTTCCCTGTTAGACAAAGTAAATATATATATATATATATATATATATATAATATATATATAAAGTTAATTAACACGAGCAGCAATTGAATTTTGCATAGATATAAGTGATTGTCAAATTAACTGCCAAAGGAACTCACCATTTTCCCCATGATTCCTGTTCCGACTGTTTCTGTAGCAATATCTCGGATATATTGACACTGATCTTTTTTGGCAAATACGAGAAGCATCATCCCCACAAGGCGGACCAGTTGAACCTATGAATTCCAGAGAGTTACTAAGGGCTAAAATAAGCATCACTCTCTGCTACATAGCTAACTTCCTAGGATGTCCAACGAGATGATTACTAATGTTCAAATCTAGATCTGCATCATCTAATTTCCAATCAGACCCCATAAATTGGAAACTAAGATTCTCTGTGGAAGCTCTAGTCTGGCTTTGATTAATAAGAGTTAAAAGCCTTGAGGGACAGTGCATAAGTCTGTTTCTCTCTCTCTTTCTCTGTCTCTCTGTGAGTGTATGTGTCTTGTCTTTCTGTGTCTGTCTGCCTCTCTCTGTGTAAGCCTCTGTCTCTCTGCTTCTATTTATCAGTGCTGAGGGTCAAATGGAGAATGCTGAGCATGTCATGCAGCTATCTCCCACTGAGCCATACCCATCACTCTGTAGCCCATTGAGAGCATATTAAAAGTTCAAATGGTCACTACATAACCTGTTCAAAACCATAGATGATTTTGTTTGAGTTTGGGACAGTAGTCTTTTTCTCTTCCAAATCAGAAATACAAATAATCCAGCTCTATCCAAATTACACAGTTCTTCACAGATCCACACTTAATTTACATGATCAAGACTGAATTTTAATGGTTCAACAAGCACCATAGAAAATGCCATGCTGTGTTTTTTCTTTTTCCTTTCTTTTTATTGGTTAGAGTTATTTGTTTTCTTCCTTTTTTCCCCCCTCCATCTTTATTAACTTGGGTATTTCTTATTTACATTTCAATTGTTATTCCCTTTCCTGGTTTCCGAGCAACATCCCCCTAATCCCTCCCCTCCCCTTCTTTATGGGTGTTCCCCTCCCCATCCTCCCCCCATTACCGCCCTCCCCCCAACAATCCTGTTCACTGGGGTTCAGTCTTAAGCAGGACCCAGGGCTTCCCCTTCCACTGGTGCTCTTACTAGGATATTCATTGCTACCTATGAGGTCAGAGTCCAGGGTCAGTCCATGTATAGTCTTTGGGTAGTGGCTTAGTCCCTGGAAGCTCTGGTTGCTTGGCATTGTTGTTCATATGGGGTAGGACAGTAGTCTTTTTTTTTTCCACGTGGAGAGGTTTAATGAGAGAAGAGTAAAAGAAGAGAGGAAAGAAGGCCGGCCACGGGCATGTGGAGGGGGTAGGGTGGGGAAGGGAACAAGAGCAGAGAACAAAGAGCAAGAGGGGTAAGAGAGGAATAAGAGCTTAAATATGATGGGTGCACGATGAAGCTGCTGCCAGAACACCCACTGCCTGTGACGGATACTGGCTCAGACAGTACTTTTTTTTTTTTTTTTTGGTTCTTTTTTTTTTTTTTTCCTCCGGAGCTGGGGACCGAACCCAGGGCCTGAGAGTAGTCTTAAGATGAACATAACTCCTAGTAGCTAAATGCTCCTAGCAGATATCTTCTAAAGACTAACAAATTGGACCACTTTGCTCAAGTCAATTCTTGACTGACAAAGAAGTTCAGAATGTGCTTAAATCCCACAATACTGCTATTCTTGTTCTGAATTGAAAGCATCCTCTCTGCGCCCCATATACTTCATACTGCTCTTCTTGTAGGCATTTCATTCTGGCCATGTTGGAGGACAATCTTATATATTTTTACACAGACAGATCAGTTAGCTTATATGTAACTATTTGGATTATTAATGTAAAAGCAATATATTGATTTATTCTAAAAAACTAAATGATGAAAATGTATGATCAGAAAGCTTACGAATTTTTTCTCAGAAGTAACTCCAGTAGATTAGTCTCATATGGCGCATGCAGTATTTCATACGGGGAAGAAGTCAATTATTTAAACCTTTTGGAAGAGGTTCAGTTAATGGATGACTCCCAGTGAGTTCTACTTAATCATCTGCTGAAAGCGAGAACCCAGCACAGCTTACCTTTTTATACTTGGCCTTCGAAGGCAGACCCCTTTCCACAGCCATGGCCCATTCTTGCTCTTTTACAGACTCAAAGTAGAAAAAGGCTTCTGTGCTCAAGTCCAGCTCTTGGAATCTGAGGGGAAAAGAGATGCAGGCACTATACACAGCCACAACTTTCCTTAGCTACATCCTTTCCCATTTGCTGAGACATTAGAGTAAAGAAAAAAAAGAGTATGAGATAAATTTTACAAAAGGCACATAGATTTTCTAGAGAATCCCCACCAGTACATTCATAGGTTATACAAAAACTGAACAATATCAAAACTCTCATAGTGAAACTTGTCTTTTACAACCTTTGAATAATCACTTTGAGAATTGATCTCATCCGTTTCTACGATGAGTGGTTCCCTGTTAAGGGTTTCATTCATGTTTTCTTTTGACCCACAAATTAACCCTCACATATAGTGCACAGCAAGATTTCTTTTATCAATCAAGCTTTAGAAAAAATATGAAGCTCAAGGCTGGGGAAATGTCCCAGTCAGTAAAGTGCTTGCTGTACAAGTGTGAGGACGTGAGTTCAAACCTCAGCATCCATGCAGAGAAGCTGTCTGTGCAGGCATGTGTCTGTAATGCCCACACTGGGGAGGAAGCGAGGGGAGGAGCTATCTCTAGGCAAACTCCTGGTTCAGTGAGAGACCCCATCTAAAAAAATAAGGTAGATAAAGCTTTTATCATAGAAGTAGGTGGCAGCTACAGGAGGGAATCATAACTCGCTGAAGTGCTAAGAATTCATGATGGCAGAGGGCTCTGCCACTATGGGACATTTACATCACACAATCCAAGGCTCAGGGACACTGGAAAGAGGGTGTGGCAAGTATGTAAGAGTCAGAAGATGGGGACATGTACAGCAAAAGGACATCACGTGGATGACATCACCATGGTTCCCCTCAACTCAGTACAGCTGTGGTTGTCTGACTAAGTCCTGCATAGATTGGGCCCGTCACCATTTCATCATGAATGGGGGAGGGGCCCATGAGGCCCTACCCCTTTTTAAGGGATAATGGGCAGTTAATGGTTGCTGGTGGAAGGGGTATCACTTTCTTTGGTGGGAAAGCCACCGATGAGTTGCTCTAGTAAATAACATCCCATCCATGTTCACAAAAGAAACTCCAACTAAACACAGTGGGTTGTACATATAAAGAAGACATGAGTGTAGGAGGGAGTTTTTTGAGAAGAAGGTAACTTAAGGGGTGCAAACAACTAAAATTAATTATATATATAAGTGAAATGTTTAAAGAATTAAAAAATGGAAAGGAAATAAGATGGAGAGTGATTGACCAAGGCACCTGATAACCTGTGGGGTCACATGCACACACCAACATGTGTACACACACAAACACACACACAGATAAGAGGGAGGCCACAGTCATGTTATGGTAACACCAAATATAGGAAAAGGAAGGTCCAGAAGCGCTCTTTACCCAATGCAGTAAATATCAGGAGGATTTGGATCACAGTTCAGCCAAGGTTCTAAGCTGCTGTCTGGAGACTGGCCATTCACATTCCAAGTTCCAACAAAAAATCTAATAACATTACAGCAAAAAAGATAATTCAAAACAAAGATCAAGTTGAAACAAACACAATGTTGCTTTTATCACTTTTATGAATGGGTATTTTGATTAACATAACTTTTAAAAGTGTTTTGCCAGATACCTAACAAAAGAACTCTTGGAAGCCAGGACTCCAGATACATATGTAGCAGAGGATGGACTTATCTGACATCAATGGGAGGGGAGGGATGCTTGATGCCCCAGTGGGGATGCTAGAGCGGTGAGGTAGGAATAGGTGAATGGGTGGAGGAGCACCCTCATTGAGGGAAAGGGGAGGAGGGTGAGAAGGGATGGGAAGGGGGGATTGGTAGAGGGATAACTGGGAAGGGGGATATAATTTGAAATGTAAATGAATAAAATGATTAATAAAAAAGAACTCTTGAACATATAGTATAAAGGCATGAGTTTATTTTTTCTCCATTTTACAACGAGCAAATCAACTAAAAGGAACTAGGTCTATGTTTTAAACAAACACAACTGTTTTTGCCAAATTTCCTTTCAATTATACTCCATCCAAATTCATTAGGGGAGAGCTTCAGGTTAGGGTGGGAAAGAGGTATCTTGGTGCTAGAAGACATGGTCTCATGCGGCTAGCTCTTCTGTAAGGAGCTATAGCTAAACAACAACAAAAACCCCTCACTTCTCAAGGATCATGAGGACGACTGTGGGGAATATTGATGAGGCAGATAATGGATGAAGCGGGAAAGCAGAAGGGATGAGACACGAGCAGTGTGTAGAACTTGAGGAAGTGCAGTTGTGTTTGAATTCGAGGAAGTGATGCATGGCAGAATACCATATGGGTATCTTGGATTAGATGGGACATTCTGTCCAGGAATAGCACACTGGGGATACATGCCATGCCTCATCACCTCCCCTTTCTACCAAGTATATCAGGGTCCAGAAAGGGGATATTAATGAGCAAAGGTGAAAGGAAAACTAATAGAAAAGAATTCAGGACAGACTGTCCAGAGGATTGGGGTAGATTTTAGTTGATTTATCAAAGCAGTAAATTTATATATGTAGTAGTGGTAGACTTTAATTTTTCAGTACTGGCTGGACAAGCTTGAGTTGGCCAGATGAGACAAATACTTATTTATCGAAGGTATTACAGGCCATTTTCCCATTATATATGACTTTTCCCATTATATATAAGTTTGACTTATTGCTCTAAGCATGGATAGAAATATTAGTAGACATCATATCATTAGCAGTTAGGAAACTGAAGGGAAGCTATAGCTTATGCATGATTTTAGATATTTATGTTTTTAAGCAAGCAGAGACAGGAGCCCGAGTCAGATAATCACTTCTGTATAGAGTGCTTTCGTTCTTAACGAAGCTAACATTGTTACAAGTCAGGACGGTTGTGCCTAAAAGGTTAACCTCAGTGAGTAGACAACAGACAAACCTGAAAGACTGGATGTTGACATACTCTTTCTCTCGCTTTGCAAGGATGTGTTTGATAAGACCCTCCCGCTGGCCAGACTGGCTGTTTGGTGCAAACAGCTTCCGCATGGTATTGGTCACTTTGGGCTGTTCTTTGTTTGAAGCTTCCTTTTCCCGTGGAAGCCTAGAAAAGAAACCATGGATTCAAAAGTCAAATTGGCTAAAATGTAAGCCTCTTAGAGGGGGAAGTATGTTCAACAGAGGACTCACATTCTATTTGAAGAAGGTGGAGGGGGTGGTTCCCGATGAATCCCTGTGTGGGGATTGTGTGTATTCATTTTTTTATCTAAATTCATAGATGAAAAATTATCTTCAAATCCAAGCAGCCCTGAAGGACACAAGACCCAAAGAAAAAGTGAAGATAAAGAGACCGTCCAACATAGCCAGGGTAGGGGAGGTTTTTATTTGCTTATGATTGAATCAAGGTATCAAAGGTGTAGGAATCATTTATATTAGGGTAAGACTCATTCATCCCAGAAGTACTGACATACTAACTGTAAGAAAGTTATACCGATCTGGAACCTGAATAACACAAGGCAACATTTATAGAGGGGATTATATATCACTTGCCTTCCTTACATTTCAACAACGTCATCAGGTAGGTACCATTAACATTTTTTCTACATTGTAGAGAAGGAAACAGAAGCTGAGAGGTGAGTTACTCAAACAACATGACATAATTAGTAAGTTTCAGACTTGGCATTCAAGCCTAGGTTGCCTGGCTGTGAAGTCTGTACTTGTCAGAAAGAGCTACCACACCACAGAGCAAACCAGGAAGCAAGCATTTGTGTATGGCCATGGAGTCAATGGTTACCCCACACGACCAATTCCTCTGAACTAATACTGTCTACTGGCTCAAAAATGGTCATAGCACCCAGAGATGAAGAGTCTTTCCGATACCTGAATAAGCAGGTTTATCCTTAGTGTCTAATTTCTGGTACCAGTTAGATGAGTCTTTTTGTTCTGGAACAAGAAGCTGTGACTGAGCTGGAAAGACAAGATTTAGGTCAGAAACTGGGAAGACCATCACTAAACTACAACCCATAGCTATCCATTTATTCAGAGTCCTTGAATGCATAGTCAGCAGGATTCTGAAAAGGAATAGAAGACACTAAGGAAATACCAACAGCTCTGAGTCATTCTGGGCAGAAGGAGGGGGACTGCAGGCTGCAGTAAACTACATGCCATGCCATTGAGTTTATCCTTTTAAGACTTGTTCCTTAATCTATCCCTGGGTTCATTCCTGAAGAAAAAAAAAGAGCTATCAGAGCTCAAGGGGGAGGGTGTGGGGGTGGGGGGATGAGGTGGCGCTTTGCTAATGGCTACCTGCTTCTGAATCAGCATGTGAGCATTTTACTCCCATTGAAATTGTGGGAAGGAAATTGTTGAATTTTGAGTTACCTTCCTGAGCAGCAAGGACCTCTGAGAGGAACTTCAAACAGCGTTCTTCATCAGGAATTTCAAAGTGGCGCTCTCTGGTCCAGTCTCCCTGTACCCGAATTTTGCAGCCACCTTTAAAAAGAATGAAACCCACAGATCCCTAGCTATGGGATACAATGCTTTATTAATACCTTATTGGGATACTATTCTCAAAGTTTCTGGTAAGAAGGAGGGCCAGATTACAAATAGTCCAGACCTGTCATACGGAGCACATGCTGAAGAGCAGGGGCTCCAGTAGTGCTGGAGGGGAGGAGGCAGAGAAGAAACCCTACAGGAAGAGTACTCACTGCTGATGAACTGTATCTATGAGCAGACTACAATACACTAAACACTAAATCATAGCTTCCTATGTCCCAGCCTCTCAGATGTCAACAGAGGGATTTCTAAGCTCTAGCAAAAGATAAATTCACATATCACCCTCTTTCTATCCCCACACTGGAAATTCCTACCATTTAAGTTCGGATTGCATAATATTCTAAAGCATGAAGGTGTACTATAGCAAGTCACATGGCCAGGTTCAGAGTAAATTAAATATACAAGTTAACTTTTAAAAAGTGGGATTGGCTTGATGTGTTCTGAGAAGACATACCTATACCTTATTAACACAAGTGAAAAATACCAGGTATCTTGAATAATCTTGTAAATCTATCCTAGAGTTGGTTGGTTTAAGAACAGTCAATTGAGAAAGAAGAGAATTAGAAGCAAATGTACTAGGGCGGGTCATTGGGGCTGGAGAGATGGCTCAGCAGTTGAGAACACTTGATGCAGATGACTGGAATTTTAACTCCAGTTCTCAGGTATCCAATGCCCTCTTCTGGCCTCATGGGCACTAAGCATGTATATGGTGCATATACATAATGCAAGCAAACACCTATACACATTCAAAATACTAATACCTTTTAAAAAGCAAAGCAAATTTATCAAGGGTTTAGAGTTCTTCAATTATTAAAATATTCTTTTTATTTTATATGTATAGGTGCTTTTGCCTGCATATATGTCTGTGCACCACATGTGTGCCCGGTACACCTGGTGGCCAAAAGAGGCATTGGGTCCCTCTAGAACTGGAGCTACTATGAGGGTCTGGGAATTGAAGCCAGGTTCTCTGGAAGAACAGCTAAGGCATCTCTCTAGCCCCAGGCTTAGCCTTTTTAAGAGTTCAACACATTCTCTCCTATTTTCTGATGCCCTAAAATTATCATCTGACTCAACTACTTAGACTTTATGATCCAAGAAACCTATGTATTTATTTATATACTTATTGTAGTTGGTTGATTATATATACTGCTTTTCCTGTGTTCCTCAAATTATAAGCTCAGTCAAGGGACGGACGAGACACATATACACATTACCCAATGCTCTCTACAGTCTAGAGTAGCCAATGGCTGTCAGAGGTTGAGGGGCTTTCCATGTATGATTCAAGACTTTTTATATCAGGATGGAGAAAGTCCTGGGTTAGCTGGTCAATCTCCTGGTGACAGTGACAGCAGACTTCAGAGCTAGAAGGCATTTAATAAATGGCTGTGGAACGGGACACTTTTACACTTATAAATACTAAAGAAGGGGAAATAGAATTAAAAATCCTAGTTTATGTTGATAATCTAGTTCTGAATTTTGATTAATTTTTTCTTTTTTCTATCTCTTTTGTTTCCATCTTTATAGAACACTTTTTTTTTTTAAAAAAAATAAGGTTACTGGTCAGAATAATAAAAATGGAGAAAATGGAGAAAAATGAAAGACAACAAAAAGACTAGAGCTAAGTTACTTAATAGGGGATCCACTGTAGAGACGAGAATGAAGGCAGGGAGACAAGTGTTAGTTTGGAGCAGCATTAAACATACTTGGGAAAGCTTTAGGATCCGATGCCTCACTTTCTCATGTCAGTTATAATCAAAATAGGTGAGACAAAGCCATCTCCATCTGATACAAATTTAGTACAAGGATATTTCCTCTCTTTTCTATGATTCTTGAATATACTTTAGCAAACATAAAATACTTCTATTTAACGGCCAGAAGATTCCAGAAATTGCTAGCAAGTTATCATTGGGTGCTTTCTTAAATGTTGCTCAAAAATACAAATTATTCCACCACCCAGTCTTCTTTTCCCCTTTCTTCCACCCTGGCCCAACTCTCAGCCCTCTGTGGGCAGCAAGCATTCCAACATCTTTCACTCCACCTGACATGCTTTATATCCCTTGGTAGTTCTAACCATGGCTTCATTACGCATTAATATAAGTTCCATTTGTGTGCATGTGTGTGTGCCTACACATATGTGCATGCATGGGTGGAGGACAGAGGCTGGTCTCTTGTTAGGCCTCAGGATCCATCCACTTGGGTTTTTTTAAAAATACACAGGGTCTTTCACTGACCTGTAGGGAAGTATAGGGTAGCTGACCAGTGAGCCTCAGGAATCGACCTGCCTCTGTCTCCACAATGAGGAATTATCCATATGCTTACCACTACCTTTTTTTTCTTTCAAACATGGGTTCTAGGGACCAAACTTGTCCTCATGCTTGGACAAAAGAGCATTTTACCAACTAAGCCACCTCTCCAGCCCCAAAAGTAGGGCATACTGATAGTGCACCCCACCTCAGGACAATAAACACAGACTATCTGGGGAGGAATTCCAGAAATGTCTCACTATGTAGCCCAGGCTCCTTTCAGAACACTGATCCTGCCTCAGGCTCCTAAGTGCTGGAGTTATAGGCACCTGCCACCACACCTAACTCCACTGCTTATTTAAGAAAAATACTTCCTAGGGAGTCCAACATATAATTACATTATAAATCGGAGGCAAACGCAACTTGGAACTGACTAGTGTCCAAGCAGATTACGTCTTCCCCAGATTGGATTTTAATTCCTGGTCTCAAGTGATGCCCTTGCCTCAGTTTCTCATGTACCTGAGACTATAGACAAGCACTATCATGCCTGGCTTAAATACCACCTATGACGACTCCCTCTCCATCTCTGTCTGGAAACTGCTTTCTCCTGAGGCCCATTCACTGGGCTATACCACCTTCTCCTTCTTCCTCTACAAGACCACCACTCTCTACAAACCTCGGAATTCAGAATCCAATGCCTGCTACATAAGACTTTACTTCCACTCAATTGCCTGCCATTATTCAGTCTTGCTTAAAACTGACACAAAAATCCAGTTAGAACCTTCACCTCTTCACCCAATGGCCTTCCCATTTGGCATTCAGCCCCCATTGCCCTCACCCTGTGGTGACTCCCTCAAGAATATCCTAGATTTTCCACCACAGAAGCACCATCCCCTAACATGCAACATAAATCAAACATCTCACCGTGACTATTAGTCACTGGTTCCTTATCTTTTCTGTAATTGTTTTTGACCTTGTGGAACCTTAGCCCCATTAATCCCCTCATTTGCTATACCTGGAACCCTTCTTGCTTTCACTTCCCTTTTTCTCAAACAGATGTCATCATCATTGTCTGTTGCAGAAATCCACAATTGTCTTACCTCTGGTCTCCCACAGCATCTATTTGGCTAAACTCCAACCCACAATAGTCCAACTAATTGCCTTCTCCATACTTCCACCGGAGCAACCAGAGGAAAGAAGCACACAAGTACACATACATATTGTGCTAGTTCTATGGTCCGAGATGTTGACTTGACATAACCTCAATTGAGAAAATGCCTCCAAAAAGATCGGGCTGTAGGCAAACCTGTAAAGCATTTTCTTAACTAGTGACTGATGCAGGAGGGCCCAGCCCACTGTAGGCGGTGCCACTTGGGCTGGTGGTGCTGGGTTCTATAACCAGACTGAGCAAGCCATAGGGAGCTAGTCCGTAAGCAGCACCCCTCCATGGCCTCTGTGTCAGCTCCTGCCTTCAGGTTCCTGCTCTCTTTGAGTTCCTGTCCCAATTTCATTCAGTGATGGACTGCGGCGATGAGGAAGGAGGCCAAACCAACCCTTTTTCCTCACGCTTTCTGGGTTTGTGTTTCATTGTGGCAAGATGACCCTAACTAAGCATGTTGGTATCAATGTAGTAGGTATTGCTGTGTGGACAGAGCTGATCATGTTTGGGGGGAGGATTTTGAAAGGATTTTGAAACTTTAAACTAGGAAAGCTGAGAGCTCAATGGGCTGCTCTGAGGGAGCTTAGAAGCTAAGAGAGCAGTGCAGAAGATGGAGGCGTGGCTTATGGAGTTTCAGAGGGAAACTTAAAACCTCTAGGGGGCTATTTGTTATTTTTGATTACATTTCTGTGTTTCTGATTGGTGGAGGCTGAAGAATCAGCTATGATTACAAAGATAACCAAAACTACAAAAATGAAACCTTTCCTTGGCTGGGATATTCAATGCTGGTCAGCTGGAGCCGAGCATTCAGCAGTGATTAAGACGAGCATTATTGAGAGGAAATCTCTCAGGAAGTGTTTCCTCAGAGTCAACACACAGAAGCTGTGTTCCAGAGGCAGCCAAGGTTGTACCTTGTGCTGGCAGCCGAACTTGGCAGTGTAAGAGTTACCCAGGAAGTGGTTTTGAAGGCATGAAGGGGTCAAGGAGAGCAGCTGAAGGCTTGACACTGTGAGAAGTCAGGAAGTGCTACTGATGAAGTGCAGTCCAGATGCAGCAGAAAACTGTAGAATTTTGGAGCTGCCAGTACCTGGGATGACTACTAAGAACATCGGCAGCTGTGGAGTGGAGCCTGCCCTAGTAGAAGACAAGCTGTGTGGGCTACAGAGGACAGAGCTGGAGAAGTGACCCAAGCCCTTTGGAAGAGCCCAGAAGATGGTGAGTGGATCCCAGACATTGGACATTCTGTTATTAACACTGTTGTCATCTTGTACCCAAAAAATGACTTCGAGTTGTTTCTTCCACAGCTCCCAAACATTCCTTCCTCAGAACCCCTCTCCAAACTGAGGTTGTTCTTTGGCTGTGTGCCACCATGCCTAGTTTTTGTTTTTGTTTTTTTCTATTTTTTGTAGTGGCTTCTCCTATATGTAACAACAACAACAACAAAAAAAAAACAACAACAACAAAAAAAAACAAAAAAACCCCAAACAAATAAAAAACCAAAACCCAAACAACAGCAACAAACAAACCAACCAACCCCAGAATTCATTGAATTATCCAAAATTATTTTCTCATTCCATATAGCACTGTCTTGAGTTTTCTGTGATGCTGAGCACACTCTGTAACTGGGCTGCCCAGTGTCTGGCTAGTGAGCTCTTGAAATGTGATTACTGAAATGGAGCCACTGAATTGTGAATTTTACTTCTAATTCATGTAATCAGGTATATGCATTAGACACCACTGTGTGAAACAACGGAGCTCTCAACACAATGGCATCATCTCTCATGGTTTGGGTATCATTCACATGCTAGTGAATTAGCTTTACTCCTGAGTGGCATATTTTTTTGGCTGCCAATTTGTCATCCACACACAACTGTCTCAAAGAAGTCTCAAACAGGACCAAAACTGCATTCACTACGACTGTGGCTATGTGCAGAGGACCTATAATAATCAGCCAGTCAACATTTTAGCATCAAGTGTAAAGGGGTTCATGAGTCTCCTATTACTGAGGAGCTATGGACAGCTGGTGGCTTCAAGGGGAGAGACAGTCAGTTTTCCCTAAGGGTGTAGCTTCTGATAGGTCAGTTACTCTGCAGTGGATGACTCCATGCTCAGCAGTAAGTAAAATGATAAAAATGTATCCACAAACAATAAACTATATTTTAAAACATGAATTCTTGATGGTCCCCTCAGGGAAATTCAGCCCATCTTCAAGATTTTTATGCAAATGGTATCATCATCTGCGTTCCTTGGGAACCTTGTCTTCATCCTTGATATTTCTCTTCCTCCCATCCCTCCCACCCAAGCTGATTCTTCTTGGCCTTACCTCCAGCTTCCTTTATCAAATCTGCTCACTTTTCTCCATTTCTCTCACAACCATACTCTAGCATAAACCACCAAAGCAGCCTCGTAAGTAGTCTTTCTGCTTCCAGGCAAATGATGCTATATCAGCATAAAAATCCTCCACTTCTCATTTTAAAGTCTAAAAATGCAGATTCAACACTGTGGCTTACAAGATTTCAGAGCCTCTCTTGTCTCAGTGCTCAAGGCCTTTTATTTCCCAGAAACTGCCAGGGTACTTCTAAGTTTGGAGTCTCATAACCCCCTTTTTCTGGAATATTCGTTTTTCTTCAGTTGTTGCCTGTGTCTTAGGCCCTCTGTTCCCAATATAAATGTCTCTTCTTTGGAAATGCCTTGCCCGAGTACACTGCCTAATTTAGTGACCCCCTCATGTAAACTCTTTGCACTTTTTCTTGTTAGTATTTATTAAATCCACATTTATGTAAGCATCTAATCCTTCTAAAGGTCACTTTTGTCCATTAAAATACATGATCCACCAAGAGTGTGTTGCTTTCTCTTGCATTTTTAGAGCTTAGCACAGTGCACAGTATTCAAAATGTATTCAGATGTTTATGGAACACACTTATCAATTATAGGCATGTCTGTGGCTCTGGCAACAAAAAGCACGGAAGGAAAAAGGAAAGCGGAAGCAGGAATCTTATCTCTGCTGTGCTCTGTTGATTCGGTAGGATTTACCATCAGGTCTGACAAATAGAAGGCACTCAACAAATATTTGCAGAATAATGAATAAACTATGTAGGTACTATTTAAAAATCAGCATAACAGAGTTCATCTAAAGGTCATAAAGAGATAAAAGAAAGAAAAAGGAAAATAAATTCATTTCTATGAAAAATGGAGAAAAATTAATAAAATTCAGTATATGTGTACATTTTCAAGAAACAGCAAAAACTTAGTTTTTTTGTGGTTTTGTTCTTTTTGTCTGTGACATAGTCTTGCTATGTGGCTCAGGCTGGTCTTGAACTTGTTATAGCCCTGGCCTTGAATTCACAATCATCTTGCCTAAGTCTGCCAGTTATTCAGACTACTACAGGCACATGCCATGTCTGGTTTAAATAGAATTTATTATTTTTTTAAGAATCAGCAATTCATCAGAGAAATATGTCTTTAACTGGGAAATACAGTTGAAGCATCCCCAGTGAAACCCACAGCCACATAAGGATTAATACCATCATTTAATATTGGTCCTCAAATTCTCATTGGTACAGTAAGAACTGAAACAAAGCCAATGGCTTTAGCTATTAGAAACAAGGCAGAATAGTTATTTGAAGATAATTAAGGCTGTAGATCTGCCAAAGTCGGAAAATATAGCAAAAATATTAAAAATAAGTAAAGTGACTGGGTAAAATATCCAAGATTTATTAGTTGTTCTATATGATAGTAGTAAGTAAGCAGAAGATAACAGAAAAAAATTTCACACTAGTAGCAAATCACATCCACCATGAAATTCTCAACCTAAAATTTTGATGTATAAAAGAAACTACAAAATTTTACTGAGAACTGTAAGATAGGAAATAAAGACTTGCATTATGTTCCCTCAAGATAATTTTACAAAGAAACTAACACTATGACAAAATAGCTATGGTGAAATACTGGTTATTAAAAATAATGTTTGAACAAACAGGCATTGTGGAACAAAATGGTGGAACAAAACAATCCCAGCACCAGGGGGGTAGAGGGAGGATCAAGTGTTCAATGTCATCTTTGGCTACATAGAGAGTTTGAGGCTAGCCTGTGAGAGATAGAACCCTGTCTCAAACAACAACCACAAAATTATGTTTAAAATCATTTTAAATGTCATAGGGGAAATGTCATGGTAAAGTGCTAAGTGAAAATCTATGATAAAAACTATAAAAAAAAGCAGTAGGGATATACCTCAGCTGTAGTGCAGATGTTTGCCAGGTACCAGGCCTCTGGGTTCAATTCTTGGCCTTCTAACCCTCCCACAAAATCTATGTAGAAGGACTCCAATGATATGAAATACAAACTAACACAATAGGAAATACATATAAATGTTAGCTACAGTATAACCTCAAGATTATATGCTAAATTTCAAAGACTGTATTTGTGTATGTGCATGCATACACGTGTGTGCATGAACATACATGCACAAGAGTGCAGGTGTCTGCAGAGTCCAGAAGAGGGTGTTGGGTCCCCTGGAGCTGGAGGTATATAGGCAGTTGTGCACCATCTGAATCAGATGCTGGAACACGAAGTTGGGTCCTCTGCAAGTGCAATACTTGTTCATAATTGCTAAGCCATCTCTCCCATTCTACGTAATAATTTTAATTTGATACTTCAAGACTTTCTGTCACAATTATACATAATTAAGATGCATTAACTTTAGAACTAGGAAAACTACTTTCAAGATGTTCACCACTAGTATCTAGACAATATATATTTATATTAAAATCAGTCTTGCCCATTAATAAAGGGTACTGTTTTCTAGATTTCAGATTGTTGTCAGTCTTGTGCAACGAGTGCTTTTACTCACGGAGATTTCTCCCTGACCCTATGTTCCTTAAAACAAAAACAGAAACATGTTTGGAGACAGGGGGTACGTTATATAGCCCAGGCTAGCTTGGAACACACTGTGTAACGTAAGGATAGACCTGAATTCCTGATCTTTCTGCCTGCACTGCACTGAGGTTACCGATGTGTGCTCCCACACCCAGTTTATAGAGTGCTGGAGATGGAACCATGGCTTTTTGGATGCGAGGCAAATACTCTATCAAATCAACCTAACCATGTCTCCAGCCTGCTGCTGGTTCTGTCTTTTGTCTAAGTACAAAACAACACAGATTCTAAGTTATTTTCTCTCTTAGCTACCTGCAACAGAATTAGCAGCTAGGTTTACATAACAGTTTAGGAGCAGTCATTAAGATTTCCATATTCTATGATTAAGAGAGGAAAAATACACCCAAACCAGAAAACCATTTAGTACACATTAATAGTGCCAAGGGCAGAGACCGTGTCCAAACAAAATTATATGCAACCTGTAGCCCCAAGCTAAATGGCAGGTTCTGCTTATCCAAGGATTCAAGCAAGAGATAAGGTAAACCATTTGATTTAGATTTGTATGGTCAGATACACTTTCCATAGCAACCACACAGTAGCCGCAGTAGCAATCAAGTGCCCATTTTCTCCTCTCCAGAGAACAGTACAATTCGATGATAAACAAAGAACGTCTTGCACAGAAAGTCAGTGATTTGCATTAAACGCATAAAAAAAAAAGGACGGAAACAGCAAAAAGAAGACCATGTTCCCTCTGATGAATGGAAGCCTTGAGGGAACAGGGCTTAAGTAGGGCACAAATTATTTCAAAAAAGAAAAGAAATAAAAGAACAAGCAATTTAATGGAGTCTGTGCCTTTCAAAATAATGTAAGGAATAGATGAAAACATTGTTAATTCACACAAAAACATAAAAACAAGGTGGGAGTAGACTCTAGAATATAATAGTCGAAAGATAACATTTATTCAGCCACAGAGATAAACAGAATCGTGACACTTGCAAGAAAATGGGTGTAACTGGAAATTATAATGACACTGTTAGCAAAGTATCTCAGATATGGAAAGGCAAATGCTGCATGTTTTCTTCTCATATGCAGAGCCTACATTTTAATGTGTATATGGGTGAATGTGTGTGTATATATATGTGAAGGGGGGTACAGGTCATAAGAGTAGGAAAGGGAAAATGAGAGAAGAAAAGATAGCTTAAGGGAAGGCTGAGGGGAGGGAAATCAGGGTAAAAGAACTATGCGACATGTAGGCAGAAGGTGGAACAGTGAGAAGAAGGGGGTCAGAAGGAAGGAGGTAGGCTGGTGTGGGACGAGAATCAAAAAAAAAAAAAGATATGCTGGAAGAGGCCACGATGGAACCTATTACTTTGTATACTGTTAACAACAGCAACAGCAATAGCAGCAGCAGCAGCAGCAGCAACAACAACAACAACAACAACAACAACAACAACAACCACAGAATAGGCAAATAGTGAGTATTGAGAGAGGGAGAATCTGCCTCTGGTGGGAGATGAACCTCTAATACATTATCCAATAGAAAGTGCTCAGCTCTGAAACCATATACACACAAACTGAAACCTTCAGTAGGCTGTATTTATATATTTATGCATACATGCATGTACACTAATATATAACAATAATGATTAAAAAAGAGGCTATCCATTTGAGGGGGGGACATGAAGGAAGCTGGGAAGGAGTGACCTTTAGAGGGGCTGAGGTGGCAGGATAGGGAAGGAGGAAAAGAATGTAATTATATTTTTATTTTAAATATATATTCATATACATTACGTATACAAATTTTAAAAACCCTAATATGTCTGTAGATAGCTTAGTCAGTGAAGTGCTTGGCATTTAAACAGGAGGACCTGAGTTTACCTTCAGAACCTATGTAAAAAAGCTGGAAGCGGTACACACTTGTAATCTGAGTTGAGGAAGCAGAAATAGGTAGATAGATTTCTTGGTGTTTACTGGCCAGCCAGCATAGCCTAATTGATGAGCTACCAAAGGTGCACTCCGCCTAAAAATACTACCTATTGTAGTACACACATGTACATGGACACACATATACATGGACACTCATTCATGAATGCACATGCTTGTCTGCATACACACACACACACACACACACACACACACACACACACACACACACACACACAAACTAATATAGAAACAAATGACCCATAAACCTCAAGCACTTTAAGCATTTTCCTAGTTCTTCGTATTAATCCGTCCTACAGCAACGAAATGATTGGCATAGACAATGTTTGCAGCTTCAAGTAGTTTCCAGCTCCTCGGCAAAGCTTATCACACTCAGGTTTGGAGAGGTTCTTAGCAGCCACCTGTGTTTCCTTAGGCTCAGCTGGAATGGCTTTGAGAGATTTGGGATAATTTTTAGGGCTGCTCTAAGAAAAATGGTGACTTTGGGATGAGATGGCAAAATACACGATACAGCCCTGAAAGTCTCTTAAATGTAAAGTATTAATAAAGTCAATATTTGTAGAATGAAAACCAGCTCCATTCTGAAAGATACTCACTGTTTGAAGCAATATCAATCAAAAGAGTTTCTTCTGCTTCTGAAAGGAGGAAAAACACAACAGAATCACAGAGGAGAAAATCACTCATTACCACAGAAACAGTATTTCATAACGATGAGTCTTAGATCTCATTAAAGAATCCTTTGTTTTTGTTTGGCACGCTTTTTTAAGAAAAGGATTTTAAAAGCCCCAGGCTATAAAGAGTATGTGCAATTCAACTTAAAAACAAAATAAAACAAAACAACATCATCAACAACAACAACAAACAGGAAGAGAAAGAAACCGATCAAGGACCCAAGTGGGGCTCCTCAAAGAAAAGCAAGGGATGGTGACTTAATAGTAGGGAACATGATACGTTCATGCACGTGAAGGAAAGCTTAGCTCTCTGTGTTCTTCAGATCTTAGAAAGCCAGGGAAGTGAGTAAAAGCCTCCAAGCAGACTTATTCTCACTGACTTATCTTTCAACTCAGATACAGTCTCTGAAAGTTTGTCAATGATCTCCTGATCTGTACTTTTGCCCTAAGAGTGGAGTATACTTAAGTTCTTTGCTCTTAGGCTTCAGTGAATGCCTGTGGGTCTGAGAGGTTTCATATCCAGCATGAAGCTCCATCTTAATTGGAGCACTATTCATGAGAGTCGCCAACTGAAGTGATGACGATGAATAAAGACGATATAGTATAGAATACACAGAGGAGTACTACTGAAGGACAAGAAGAAAGAAATCAGGTCCTGCTGGCCGTATGCATGGAACTGGAGAACACTATGCTGAGTGAAATAAATCAATCGCGGAAGGACAAATATTGCATGTTCTCACATGTGGAAGCTCAGAGAAGTAGAGTGAAAATAAGCACCAGAGACTAGTAGGAAGTAGTAGGTAAAGGGATGGAGGGGGAGGGGAGGAATGGATAGTTAAGTACCGTTAGCTAGGAGGACTACGTTTCTAGTGTTTTTCTGCATAGCAGGGTAACTAAGGTATATCACCCATTTACAGATCTTAAAAGAACTAGATGAGTTTGATGGCTCCCAATACAAAGAAATGTTATTATCTCAACTGGATCATTACATGTTTCAAATTGGTACACTGTACTCCTTAATACATACAAATGTTATGTGTCAATGGAAAAAAGAGAAGACAGAAGACAGCACAAAGCAGTTTGCAAGCTTAGAGTTCTCTTTTTTTTTTTTTCACATTGGTCTTCCTGGACTTCCTTTTTTTTTTTTCTGCCCCAAGTATCTCAACTCAACCTATCTTTTCCTTTCCGACTTCCCCAGATTTGAGCACAGCCTAACGTCTGACTCTTGATTCTGTGCTGGAATCACCAGGATCTCTGTTGATGAGATGGGAAGTTGCACCCTTCTCTTGCTCCCTCACCACATGAGATTCTACCACAGGTTCTATTAGTCAGGTACAAAAGAAATAAGGAGTAAGGCACTACGTCGTCGTCGTCTACTAGCAGAATGGAGTCTCACTACTATCCACTGCAGGGTGAAGTAACTGGGCTGTGAACACAGTCTATATCCACTGCTCTGCTGTGGTACTCTTTAGCTCCAGGAAACTCTGAGTGATTAGCTTTCCAAATAGATACGCAAGTCAGGAAATGGAAAGGAAGTGAAAACTCAAGGGCATAACATTTCAATTTGTCATGGCGGAAACGATGGTGTACTTGTTTTCCACTGCAGTCTAGCAACTGGCCATCTCCTTCTTATTAAAAACAATAGAAGTGAGACCCGAAACGTAGTAGCAAATTAGAAATACATGCTAGAACAGCAAAGCCTTTGGCTCTTTTGTGGAAGCCTTCCACTTGCAAAGTCACTGAGTGCAGTAACCTACTATGGCACTGGGCGCCTTGTTTAGTATCTCTCTCCCACACAGGGGAGACTCAATAGCTGACTTGCTGATCCATATCCTATAGACACTATTCCTTGTAGGCATTTCAATATGCCCCCTCCTCTTCCTCCTGCTCTTTCCCCATTTCTCTGCTTCGGCTTTCTGGGATAATAGGTGTGAGCCGCTCTGGCCAGCTCAGTAGTTTTAGTTCTTAATACATACGGTGTTTTCTTTTCAGCATGCTGTCTTAAAACTCATGCACTCTATTCACTCAGAGGGCTAAATCCTGAGCAAATAACAGATATGTGGGAAGATTTATGTACAGAGATGTTCATCCCATTACTATTTATACCACTGAACAGTAATCCAAATGTCAACCAGAGGGAATAATTAGATTATGAGCCATTCATAAAATGGAAGGGCGTACAGCCACTGGCAGCACAGCAAACACTCATAACACAGTAGCAAGTGGGCGAGAAAAAAATGTTATATAGGATGAGTCCTGCTGAAATGATGTATTACGTGCACAGAGGAAAAAAAGACGGTGGGTGCCTCTTTTTTTTTTTTTCCGGAGCTGGGGACCGAACCCAGGGCCTTCTGCTTGCTAGGCAAGCGCTCTACCACTGAGCTAAATCCCCAACCCCGGGTGCCTCTTAAGCATGAGAATGGAGGTGACTTGTTTGCTTTGTGCACTGCTAGTCTTTCCAACCCTTTTACAGCATGCATGTTACTCTTGTGAAAAAATAAAGTTCAAAGTTGAAAGCACTTGGGCAAGTTGAGCCTCAAGTTCTCAATATTCTCCACTGGTTGAGGAACGCTTCTGCCTGATAGAAGTCCTGGACCTCTGGGAGACATAACACATTTTTTCCTCTAGTAATCAGCTTCCTTTCTAGAACAAAGTGAGGTCGCAGAAGCAGTACCTCCCACATAGCTCTCCCAGTTTTTTTATTTCAATGTAGCAAATGAAACATGATTTTTCTATGTTCAGTCCTCAAATGTAAGGACAGAAAGTCAAGTACTTCTTTCCCAGAGCGATGATTCACAAATGTCAAGGCCTAAGAACCAATATAACTGACCGTGCGCCAGCACAATCTGATACTTCATGTTGCCAAGGTGTCTTAAATCCAGTACTTTGGAAACAATGTGCTGAATGTGTGTAAATCCTTTATAACAGATAGAATGTTGGTTAAGCCCAAGATAGTACTTTAAATCCACATATATGTCAATCAGCATCAAAGATTACTTACAGAAATCTCCAGCTCTCCTCAGGGAAACAGGTGATAAATACATTTGTATTTTAAAATATAATTCTTCGACATTTTTAAACACAACGCTTTTCAATGGTAAGTTAGAAGTGCTAACTTTTCTGTGAAGCGTAATATATTTCACTTTACATGCAGTGACAAATTTGAATATGTATGACATTATACTCTGCATTAATGGCCAAGGAGAAGCCTTATAAAACTAGCTAAGTCATTAAAGCAAGTACCTTGAACACATCTGAAGTGGCTATTTATAGGAATGATATCTTGAACATGCTGTTCCTTCCCATGCAACTGGATTATTAACCTAGAACACAGAAGAATATATCAACAAATGGCTGCCGAAAATGCCTAATCTTTAGCAACAAAGCACTGCTGTCTTGCTACACAAATATAATCTGTGTTTATTAAATGAGCAGCAGTGAGTCCACCTGATCTAAGCATCATGATTACTAGACGTTGCTCAAGGGCTAAAAGGTGATCAATACCTGAACATCCAAACTGCCTTACATGCATAAAGAGTGTATAATAGTCTATGTCCTAAGCACAGGCTTAAGAGCATGCACTTACATACCTTCACTGTATGACCATTAGACTGAAGAACCTACAGCTTAAGTGAACTTGTTGACGGCAGGGACTGTGGCTATCTTTCTGTCATAGTAATTCTAATGCTTAGTGTAGAGCCTGGCATATCTAAGACACTGGTGTGCAATGAATCAATGAATCAGACAACTCATTCATTAGCTTTTCAGGTTCAGTTGCATGTCTTTGACCAAAGATGGGTGCTGCCACTTTCACACACACATGTAAGTTACTAAGGAACAAGAAGAGTCACTCCTGGGCCAGCCAAAAGAACACTAGCAGCTGAGGATGTAGCAAAATTCCTGAATGGGTTGCCTTGACACCCTTTGTGCATGTCCTCTGGTGTCTAACTTTAAGCTGGTATTTTTACGTAAATACAAATGAATTTGGCTCCCAAGTATGAAATGCAAGACTCCAAAATTCACTTCTACTCACTCCTCAAACATTAATGTTTGAGATAGGTTTCCAGTATTGTAGTTCAGGCTGGCCTATAACTCACTATATAGCTTAGGCTGATCTCAAATATATGATCTTCCTGCCCAGACTCCAAATTGCATGGATTACAGATGCACACTATCATGTTGGGAATTAATTGTTTTTTACTTTCTAGCGGGACAGAATCAAGGTATATCCTAATTGGTAAACAGACATTCTAAACATTAACTGGCTTCTCCACTTCAAGCACTATTCAAGTGAGTTTTTTTTAAATCAATAATACATCTTTTCTTCCCTACACCCACCTCCTCAGTGAAGCTTTCTCCAAATATTCCCAAGAAGAAGCAGCAGTCTTATCCCCTTAGCCTGGCCCTCCAATAGAACATGGAAACAGCACTTATATTTATTATATTGGAACTCCTTGAGAGTGAAGACCCTATTCAGTTTTGTCTACAGTTTAACAGATACTCAATGATAACTGGTTGAATAAGTGAACAACTTTAATCACACCATAAACAGAGGTGAATTTTTCAATGAAACTCCTTGGAGAAATAAATACTCTTTTAACATTTCATTGTTTCCAAAAACAACCCCCCCCTTTTCATTTTGGTCTCTATATTCAGAACCACAGAGCTAAACATGGTGATAGGCTTCAACTTCTAAGACAAAAGTCCAAATTTAAAAAGTTCTGGAACTCTAGGTCAGAGATGACATTAAGAGAAAAAAATACCCTGTGGGGCTTTTAAGTGGTATTATATATTAGGGGTCTCCAGTGAATGCTCAAAAGGAAGTTCTCCTCTGGGCATGGTAGTGCACGCCTTTAATCTCAGTGCTCTGGAGGCAGAGGCAGGCGGATCTCTAAATCTGAGACCAGCCTGGTTACAATGTCAGTTCCAGGATATCTATGGCTACACAGAGAAACATTGTTTCGAAAACAAAAGTAGACATTTTCTCTGTGGAATTCTTAAGTATGTCGCCTGGGTTTGGATCTCAGCCACGCCGCTGTGTAACTCTGAGTAAGTGACTTAACTTCAATGTCTATACCTGTAAAGGGGCATGGCACATGCTTGGGACAGTCATCAAGCCACTGAGTTACTTGTTACTATACCCTTATTAGTAACATGGACTCAAAACACAGGGATTTAATTCCTCTGTGGGGAAATAGGCAAGAGCCCTCCTCTTGCCAAGTTTATAAGTTCTAGTATAAGAGCTTAGACAGAACAAGTTACTTTTCCCAAGACTAGCTGTTGGCTCTCTTACTAGAGTTCTAAACCCACTCAACCAGGGGAACAAATTCCTCTGTGGTGGTTATTTCAACAGTGTAGCTATGCTGTTCAATTATTAAAACTTTGGGTTTTTAATACAAGAAGAAACCAAGATACACAGAATTCACTGGTTTGTGCAGGTTACACTTCTACACATTTCTACCTTTCCCACATGGTAGTGGAATTGCACTTTTCAATTCACTATTTTATTAAATGTACTGTTAGTAAACTAGTCTTCCCAGATTTTACAATGTCTAGGGAAAATACCATGAATTTCTTACATCAACATGACTGACCAAGCAGGATCTAGGAAAGAGCCACTTCATGGAACTAGGTGACAATCAGTTATCATAGCACCCAAAGCTTCAGCTAAGATCAGGCCAGGCTAGTGGGCCTTTTCTTCTTTGAGAATCACACAGCTTTAGACAGAGGTTTTAAAAGTAGACCCTGAGACAAACAGTTTTTCATGCAGAACCTAATGCTAATAGACGGTAGGATTTAAGTGATCAATAACTGCTAAACTGGGGGGAAAATCTACTCCCAGACACCAGTGAACCAAGGGAAGGAGCTTGTACAGATACAGCGATAGAGCACTGTGATATGAAATGGTCACCATGGAAACTTTTAAGATGAAGCATTAATGGCAAGGGGACAAGGCTAGCAGCTGTGGCGATAGCTTATCAAAAAAAAAATCTTCTGCTCAGTCAACAGTATTTACTGAGCTGCCATCATCCAAGGGAGAGTTGGAGGTGACATGCACTGATAAAATGTCAAATGCCATTTTGTTTCTCCACATTTCATTAACTTTGCTTTCCAACAGTCCGGTCCAGTGCGACAGTGACTGCCCTGCGCCAACACATTAGTGAATTAATGCATATACCTTCAAGCAAATGGAAAAAGAGGATCTGGGGACTGGAAGAGCCAGTCAAATGGGAAAAGGCCAAGTCTGGGACATTAGCAATATAGCATTTCCATTGCACTCTTACTTGTAAGCCACTTTGGCCTGTGTAGTCCCCCAGTTTTATCTCCAAAAGCCATAAGACAGTTTTTGGTTTTATTCAACTCAAGAAGAAACCAAGGCTCAGAAAAGCCTGATTAACTTGGTTACACAACACATGTCAGTTACAGGGTGAAGGAACTAAGAACCCAGGCTTCCTGCTTCCCTGTCCATTGAGTCCATCCACTGAGCCTCAGGGCCTGGAGTTACCTAGCAGCTTCGAAGTTGGGGGTGGGAGGCCCCAGCTCAGGCAGTGCTCGCTCACTCTCCATACCTAGCTGTGAACCTGTTGCCCGCTTGGCCAAGGTGGGTGGCTCCCTGCGGTTTCAGGCTCAAGGAGGTTTATAGAAGAAGGCTCTCTCCTCCGTGGTAGTCAGGAGGTTACTTACTCATATTGCCCGTTCCTCCGGGCTAGGGTCAGGACGCAGGGCTCCCGGAGAGGACCCTTCATCTCCAAACCTGCCACCATATGCAGGCACTGGTCAAGGGTCTCTGTTTTTTTTTTTTTTTTTGCAAACGCAGCTAAAGAGGGGTGACGCGGGGACAGGCTCACACCGTCTGCCCTCCTTAGCTCCCCTAGCTTCCCCTCCCGACCTGGTCCCCTTTCCCTACTCCGCTCGCCCCAGGACATGCTGCACCCCAACCCGCGCCCCACGCCTGTATGGCCTCCCTTCCCCTTCCCCCCTTCTCTCAGACGGATACTGCCAGGGGCTGAGCTCCGATCGGGAGCCGCGGCTCCATCAGGGCGGCCTCCAGGCTCTGCGGGACTGCGGACTGCCAGCGGATTCCA
Organism: Rattus rattus; assembly: GCF_011064425.1. Lineage (NCBI taxonomy): Eukaryota > Metazoa > Chordata > Mammalia > Rodentia > Muridae > Rattus > Rattus rattus. The sequence goes on from NC_046172.1 coordinate 110,510,218, forward strand.
CGACACCGGCCTCCTGCGGCCTGCTGCCCGCCCGCCTGCCTAGGTGGAGAGGAAGCCGGCGCTGCTGGGCGGGAGCCTGGGAGCCTGGGAGCCTGGGAGCCTGGGGAGCCAGCTGGGGAGCTGGGAGCCGGGAGGGAGAGTCTGACCTGAGAGAGAGCGGCGCCCTGCCCCTGCCTGCCTGCCAGGCTGCTGCAGATTTCGCCCTGGCCAACCTAGGGAACTGCAAACTAAACACCTGAAGGACTTGGGGACCTATAGCTTGGTCCCACATGGAGCAATCTGGCTTCAAATTGTTATCTCCAAGACCCAAAAAGGATCTGAGGACTTTGAAGATGCTTCAGAGAAAGAAATGGACACAGCAGTTGAATTGGACCGATAGGGCCCACAGCATACTGAAGCCCTATTTTTGAAGGCAAGGAAGCCTCCATTGGCCATTTGTTTTTACTCTTTTGTTTTCCCTCCATCTTTATTAACTTGGGTATTTCTTATTTACATTTCAATTGTTATTCCTTTCCCAGTTTCTGGGGCCAACATCCCCTAGCCCCTCCCTCCCTTTTTCTATATATGGTGTTCCTCCCATCCTCCCCATTGCCGCCTCCCCCAACAGTCCTGTTCACTGGGGAGTCAGCCTTTGCAGGACCAAGGGCCTCCTTCCACTGGTGTTTTACTAGGCTATTCATTGCTACCTATGAGGTTGGAGCCCAGGATCAGTCCATGTATATTTGGGTAGTGGCTTAGTCCCTGGAAGCTCTGATTGGTTGGCATTGTTGTTCATATCGGGTCTCAAGTCCCTTCAAGCTCTTCCAGTCCTTTCTCTGATTCCTTCAACGGGGGGCCCCGTTCTCAGTTCAGTGGTTTGCTGCTGGCATTCGCCTATGTATTTGCCGTATTCTGGCTGTGTCTCTCAGGAGAGATCTACATTTGGTTCCTGTCAGCCTGCACTTCTTTGCTTCATCCATCTTATTTAGTTTGGTGGCTGTATATGTATGGGCCACATGTGGGGCAGGCTCTGAATGGGTGTTACTTCTGCCTCTGTTCTAAACTTTGCCTCCCTATTCCCTCCCAAGGGTATTCTTGTTCCCCTTTTAAAGAAGGAGTGAAGCATTCGCATTTTGGTCATCCTTCTTGAGTCTCATATGTTCTGTGCATCTAGGTAATTCGAGCATTTGGGCTAATATCCACTTATCAATGAGTGCATACCATGTGAGTTTTTCTGTGATTGGGTTACCTCACTCAGGATGATATTTTCCAGTTCCATCCATTTGCCTATGAATTTCATAAAGTCATTGTTTTTTGATAGCTGAGTAGTATTCCATTGTGTAGATGTACCACATTTTCTGTATCCATTCTCTGTTGAAGGGCATCTGGGTTCTTTCCAGCTTCTGGCTATTATAAATAAGGCTGCTATGAGCTTAGTGGAGCATGTGTCTTTGTTATATGTTGGGGCATCTTTTGGGTATATGCCCAAGAGAGGTATAGCTGGGTCCTCAGGTAGTTCAATATCCAATTTTCTGAGGAACTTCCAGACTGATTTCCAGAATGGTTGTACCAGTCTGCAATCCCACCAACAATGGAGGAGTGTTCTCTTCTCCACATCCTCGCCAGCATTTGCTGTCACCTGAGTTTTTGATCTTAGCTATTCTGACTGGTTGGGAGGTGGAATTTCAGGGTTTTTTTGATTTGTATTTCCCTTTATGACTAAAGATGTTAACATTTTAGGGTGTTTCTCAGCCATTTGGCATTCCTCAGCTGTGAATTCTTTGTTTAGCTCTGAACCCCATTTTTAATAGGGTTATTTGTCTCCCTGCGGTCTAACTTTTTGAGTTCTTTGTATATTTTGGACATAAGGCCCTATCTGTTGTAGGATTGGTAAAAAGATCTTTTCCCAATCTGTTGGTTGCCATTTTTTCCTAATGACAGTGTCCTTTGACTTATAGAAGTTTTGCAGTTTTATGAGGTCAAATGTGTCGATTCTTTATCTTAGAGCATAGGCCATTGGTGTTTTGTTCAGGAAATTTTCTCCGGTGCCCATGTGTTCTATTAGTTTGAGTGTATCTGGTTTGATGTGGAGGTCTTTGATCCACTTGGACTTAGCTTTGTACAGGGTGATAAGAATGGATCGATCTGCATTCTTCTACATTTTGACCTCTAACCAGCACCATGTGCTGAAAATGCTATCTTTTTTCCATTGGATGGATTTGGCTCCTTTGTCAAAAATCAAGTGACCATAGGAGTGTGGGTTCATTTCTGGGTCTTCAATTCTGTTCCATTGGTCTATCTGTCTGTCTCTGTACCAATACCATGCAGTTTTTAATCACTATTGCTCTGTAATATTACTTGAGTTCAGGGATAGTGATTCCGGAAGTCCTTTTTATTGTTGAGGATAGTTTTAGCCTATCCTGGCCATTGGCCATTTTTACGGTGTTTTCTCTTCCCATTTCTTTCTTCTGTCCCCTAAATTGGAAAATTACTCATACCTCAGCCTTCTGTCCTTTTGTCCCCCATTTTTCATTCTCCCCAGGTGACTTACAAGCATACAAATTTCAAGCACACAGGGCTAGTCTAGGCCTCTTGTTTAATATAGCCCACTGTGAAAATGCTACTCATTGACAAAACTAGCTCACCATTTCATTCAGCCACCAGCCCCGAAATCCAAAGCTATAAGCTTTCTTCCTCTCCTTTAATTTGTTTTAATCCAAACAAACCTTGTTTATATTTTCTTTGGAATGATGTTTTCAATTCCTTGTTTTCTCTCCTTTTCCCCCCAGCCATCACTCTACTATAAGCTTTGTGATATCTGATCTGGGTTACTGAATTTCCCTCCAAAGAAATCCTGTGAGTTGCGTTGCACCTCTCCTTTCACTTTACTACTCTGTTGATAGCCATCAAAAGTACTACCATTTCAGTTCTGTGTGAACACAGACCAGTAGAACCAAAAATACAGGCCCCCAATATACCCAATAGGCTTACAGAAGACTAATACTCAGTATATATGCCATTTCTTATCAGTAAGGGAAGAATCTATTCTTCACTAAATAACACTGGGGATATTGAATTTTCCACATGTAAAATTATAAAATTTGATTCTCATCTCACACCATGAAAAGAGATCTTAATTTCAGGATATCCTATAGTTAGTAGAGAGCCTGAGCCTACCAGACAAGCTGTGTGTGTTATGGAGACGTAAGGTTAGCCAAGCACTTTAGAGCCCAGAAGATCACAAATGAGTCCCAGATATCTGACATTAAGCTTTTTATACTGCTGAATTTTTTGTTTTGCCTTGACCTGACTGTAACTGCTTTCTGGTTCTATGCTCTGTGGGATCATTTCTGACTACTGATTGATGGTGGCAGAGCCCAGCCCACTGAGCAAGTAGGCCTATGTTGAAAGATGGCTAAGCAAGTCAAGGACAGTGGCCCAGTAGGCAGTATTCCTCTATGATTCCTGATTCAGTTCCTGCCCTGACTTCTGCAGCTGATATTCTAACCTGTAAGATAAATAGGCCCTTTCCCTCTCCAAGTTGGTTTTGGTCAGTGTCTTATCACAGCAGCAGAAAATAAACTAGGAAAGGTAGATGAAAAATGAGACGGTGAAAAGCAAAATGTTGCAGCTTTCAGAAGAAAATGGTTAAATAGGAGTGGGAGGCTATACGGGTCAGTGATAGCACATACGTTTAGCATGCACAGTCACTGCAACCCCTAGCAATGAAATTATCTTAAAAGAATGAGAATAACTTTAGTTACACCATTTTCACAATGTATAGACCTTAAGACAATATAGTGAGGCGTGCTGACACATGCCTTAAATTCAGTACCCAGTGACGGAAGTAGATGAATTGTGAGTTTGAGGGTAGCCTAGGTAGACACAGAAAGTGCAAGACCAGTTGGATTTCTATAATGAGTTTATTTCATAGGAAGCAAGGAGATGGGACTCATCTTAATGTGCTTGTCTACCATGTCCAGGCTCTGGGTTTAATAACTAGCAACACACAACACACATATACAACCATCTACAAAATTCCTGACAAAATATATGAATAAATAATTGTCTATTAAACTTCAGTGACTGATAAAATCTAAAAGGATGCCTAACTTTCTTTCTATTCAGGGAAACAAACAAACAAAAAAATCCATGAAGTACTTTTTCACAATCATTTGTTTGGCAAAAAAATTTGAAAAGTTGGGTATCATCTGTTAGGTTTCAGGCCCTCCATATATCTAGAAATGAACTCAAGATGGACTATAAAAGAACCTCCAGTGGTTAAATAAAAGTCAGCAAATTCCTCAGGAGCTTAGGAAAAACAAGTTTCCCACCCCAAATTGAATCCTCTTCCAACTATTTGTCCCTATAATCTTTGCATTTGTCCACCCAATGTTCTCCTTCATACCTTAGTTTCTGTTTTCTCTTACTCACACTGTGCTCTATCCCCTGCTATGCTCTCTCCACCAGTCTCTTTTCTCTCTGCTCTGGACTCTTTTACTTGCCTCTGGATACTTTCTCTCTCTTATCCACTCTACTGGCTAGTTTTGTGTGTCAACTTGACACAAGCTGGAGTTATCAAAGAAAAAGTAACGTCAGTTGTGGAAATGCCTTTATGAGACCCAACTATAAGTCATTTTCTCAATTAGTGATTAAGGGGGGAGGACCCAGCCCATTGTGGGTGGTGCCATTCCTGGTCTGGTAGTCCTGGGTTCTATAGAACAGCAAGCTGAGCAAGCCAGGGGAAGCAAGCCAGTAAGTAACATCCCTCCATGGCCTCTGTATCAGCCCCTGCTTCCTGACCTGCTTGAATTCCAGTCCTGACTCCCTTTGGTGATGATCAGCAATGTGGAAGTGTAAGCTGAATAAATCCTTTCCTTCCCAACTTGCTTCTTGGTCATGATGTTTGGGCAGGAATAGAAACCCTGACTAAGACAAATTGGTACCAGAAGTGAGGTATTCCTGTGATAGCCTGACCATGTTTTGGGGAAGACTGTGGAAGGCCTTTGGAACTTTCAGCTAGAAGAGCCATAGGGGTGTTAAGAGCTTTGTGGAATGTTCTGTAGGAGCTTGGAAGATAATGTTGAGAACAGTTTAGAAGATGGAGGCCTGGCTTGTGAAATTTCAAGAGGAAGATTATAGACTCTTGTCATGGCTGCTGCTATTTTGATTGTGACGATCCTGTGGTTTTGATTAGCTGGGGCTGAAGAATCAGCTGTGATTAACAAGATACCAGGACTGCTAAAGTGAACCTTTGCACTACTGGGGCTATTGATGCTAGTCATCTGGAGCTAAGAAATTAGTCATGATTAAGACAAGACCAGCATCATTGATGTGAAATCTTCTGGAAATGTTTTCTGAGAGTACAAAGAGGCTGTGTTCCAGAGATAGCCAAGGTTGTACCTCATGCTGTGGCTGGAGTTGGTCATGTGTAAGAATCACCCAGGTGGTTCTGGTTTTGAAGGCATGAAGGGTCATGAAGAGCAGCTGATGCTGGGCACTGTGAGAGGATGTGGAAGACCATTGGTGAAGGTGTAGCCTCGGTTGCAATTGATGTCCCAGGACTGAAGGGGTCATGCAAAGGAGTTGAGGCTTGGCACCATGAAGAGAGCCTGTGAGAGGCTATTGGTGAAGCCTGGTTGCAGTGGAAGACAGCAGTGTTTTGGAGATGCCAGTACCATGAGATGACCACCAAGAACAGTGTGGTACAGGCAACTGGAGCCTAGAAGACAAAGTGTATGCTACAAAGGGCAGAGTTGGAGAAGTGACCCAAGCCCTTAGAGGAGCGCAGAAGATCGTGAGTGGATCCCAGACACTGGATTGTTAGAGTTTGACTTCGCTTTTGATTGTGACTGTACCCTGATACTTTTCCCTCTTAAAGTAAGAAAGTATGTTAGTAGAGCCCACAGTTAAGAAACTTTGAATTTTAAAAAGACTTTGAATTTTAAAAGATAATGGAGATTTTAAAGGGATTGAACTTTTAATATGCAAAGACTGCAGAACTCTCAAAGTTATTTAGATCTTGGGGATGAATAAGAAAGTGAGGGTTGAGGCTTAATAGTGATGTGCTTGTGTGTCAAGTTGACAAGGGGTCAATTGTACTGGCTAGTTTTGTGTGTCAACTTGACACAACCTGGAGATATCACAGGAAAAGGAGCCTCAGTTGTGGAAATGCCTTCATGAGACCCAGCTGTAAGGCATTTTCTCAATTAGTGACCGAGGGGGGAGGACCCAGCCCATTGTGGATGGTGCTGTCCCTGGGCTGGTAGTCTTGGGTTCTACAAGAGCAAGCTGAGCAAGCCAGTACATAACATCCCTCCATGGCCTCTGCATCAGCTTCCTGACCTGCTTGAGTTCCAGTCCTGACTTTCCTTGGTGATGAACAACAATGTGGAAGTGTAAGCTGAATAAACCCTTTCCTACCCAACTTGCTTCTTGGTCACGATGTTTGTGCAGAAATAGAAACCCTGACTAAGACATGCACAATGAAACCTTTCCCCCCAGCACAGCTGCCATATTGGCAGTTTCTTTCCTGCATCCCTCTCATATACAGCACGGCTTTGATGAGGACATAGAACACAGACAGCTTTGTTAGAGTTTGTACTACAATTCTAAGTTGGTAAAGTGCAATTGACAGTGTTTAATGAAGATAAGACCACACCCTCAAAGCCAGAAATTCATTTCTAGGTAGAGATCCTGACAAAACTAAATTTTCTGCATTCTTTGCAGCACATGGAAGCAAATCAAATGCCTGTTGGACGGTAAATGGTTAAATTGTGACTTCTTGAAATCAAAATGAATGATTTTGAGTTTTAATTAGTAGCAGAATTAAATGTCAGAACTATGGAATTTTGAAAAAGTCAAATTGCAAAACATCTATCATATATTTATGTAGTCTGAAAATTGTTGCTTGTGAGTATATAGATGCCATATACAGCAAAAGTTTAATATGTAAGTCACAAAGGGCATGCTCACAAAATTATAAGGGAGGAAGAGGACTGAGGACTGACATAAAGCAGCTGTCAGACATATTATCTTTTCTGTTTTTCTTTCTCCCCCCACCCCCTGCCAAGACGGTATCTCTGTGGCTCTGCTGCCTGGTTCAGAAAAGACTATGTAAACCAGGCTGTTCTTGAACTTGTGAAGATCTTCTTGCTGTATCCACTCAAGTACTAGAGTCACAGGTGTATTATCCCATACCTGTTTTTTTAATATTTTTTTTTATTTTTCATTTTTTAAAAAATTACATTCTTTTATATCTTGGCCACAATTTCCTCTCCCCCTCCTCCCCCAGTTTCTCTCTCCTTCCTCCCCTTTCTCCCCTTTCTCCTAGATCCACCTCCTCCCCTCAGAAAAGAGTAGGCCTCTCAGGGACATCAACCAAACACAGCAGAAGAAAGTACAGTAAGACCAGGCACAAACCCTCCTATAGCAATTCAGTAGGAGGAAAAGGGTTCCAAAGGCAGGCACAAGAATCAGACAGCCCCTGTTCCCAATGTTAGGAGTCTCACAAGAAGGCCAAGCTACACAACTGTTACATACGTTCAGAGTGACCAGGCAAGTCCCCTACAGGCTCCCTGATCTCTGTGAATTCCCATGAGTTCCAGTCAGTTGATTTTGTGGGCTGTGTTCTCACAGTGTGTCCCTGTAATATTTAGTTCTTAGGACACAAAATGAAAGTTGTTGTAAGCTTAACAAGAACTGGGTGATGGGTATGTATACTTGTTCTGTTGATCACACGTTTCCCTGCACTAGCAATCATTTTCAATCAATGAAAATATAAAGGGAACACTCTAGGAGAGGGTAAGCAATGTCAGATGCCAAAATTAGGCCAAGGAAAATGAAAGCCAAGAGAGTTTCTTTGGCTGTTGCAAGGCGTCCACTAGCAAACACTAAATGTGTGGTTTCAATTAGAGGTGTGGATAGAAACAAGAATATAGAGCGTGCAAGGAGGCAGCTCTGTCCTAAAAAAGTGGAGACAAGAGACCGCAATATTGATGAGCTCTGAAAAGAAAAATGAGAAAAGTAATTAACTTAGCTAGAAGTGTAAAACCAGATTTTGACAGACCCCAAAGGCATTTTAAAGCAAAGGGAACGGAGCCAGCACAAGTTAGATTAAATAGGCTGCAAGATCCCAAACAAATTCCCTCAGTGATTGAGAAGGACAACGGTCCAAGCTGGCCATAGCGGAATCGACTTTGGAGAACAGACAGGATTCTCTTTCCTCCCAGTTCATAGTACCTTCTGTACCTTAAAAATAGTGTCTAACACATAGTGGTTTTTGTGGTAACTCTTTGTTGGATAGAGAAAAACAGTAAACAAAAATAAAGTAATTTATGATCAAGTAGCTACAAAATAGTATGTTTTATCAAGACATCAATTGTTAATTTTATCCAAAAACCAATTCTATTTTGCTTTTGCAGTGATTTTGGCTTGCTCATGCTAGTTTAATGCTCTACTACAGAGTGTTCAACCGTGCTCAGTATCCTCCTAGCCCTAAAGCCCATGATATCTGAAAATTGTTTTGAGGTCGGATCTCCCGACTTCCCGAGTCTGCATAATTATTATGGGAGAAATCACAGCTGTCATAAATTGAATTAGTTATGCAAGGCAATTTCAAAAGCAAAATTACAAAAGCCCTTTCAAAAATTTATAGCAAAATATAAATGTTTAATGCAGGAAGGGATGCATTTTAATATGTTTAATTTGTTGCTGGCTGGAGCTTCCACAAGTGATAGTGCTTAGGGTCTGTGAAGGCAAAACACAGGCCTGCCCGGCACAGATGAAGCCAGGAGGGAAGACTACATGGAGGTGAATCAGCAGCCAGAGGCTGGAAGGCAGGCAGAACGAGACATAAATGATTCATTGATTTTTAAATTACCGCTAGTTAAAAAGCCTCGCTTTTCCCACACAGAGATCCAACTATTGGAATTGCTTTCCATACAGAGCTGCATGAAAAGCTCATTCTTATTTACAGATTTCTTTTTTACATTTCTGTGATGTATTTCTAGCTAGGCATTTCTGTTTTGTTTACATATATTTTCCTCCTGTGTAGAATGAGCACTAAGAAAGGTTGATTACTGAGGGTCGTGTATACCCTAGAGAAATGGCGAGAAGTCCAGCAAGCAGAAACGGCTAGCCTCCTTTGGCATATGACGCCCTCCGACCCTCCTGTTCCCCTAAGCCTCACCTTAGGGTATTTCCCCCTTTTCCTGGCTAAGTTTTCTTTTCATTTCCTACATACACCATTCTTCTCTTTGGACCACGTCTTTGGCTTGTCTTTCCACACATTGAATCCCACAGCCAGGCAGCACCCAGACCTACTTGCCTTCACATCTCAGAAGTTAAAGAGATCCAACTGAAACAATCTACCTGTCTTGCTCAGATCCAAGGATCTGTCTTTGTTGCATTTTTGTTTGTTGGTTGGTTGAATATTTTCTTTTAATTTTAAATTACGAGTGTGTGTGTGTGTGTGTGTGTGTGTGTGTGTGTGTGTGATATGTGATGCACAAATGACAATTTGCTGGAGTCAGTTATTTCCTTCCAGCATGTGTGTCCCAGGGACTGAATTTAGGCTGTCAAGTCTGACAGCAGATGCCTCTACACTCTGAGCCATCTCATCAGCTCTGACTTTTGTTCTGTTCTATTTTTGAGACAGGATCTCTCATTCTACAGCTCAGCCTGTCTTGGAACTGTTTAGATAGAGCAGGCAACTCTCAAAAATCACAACAATCCTCCTGCCTCAATCTCACAACAACACCTGCTGGGATTACAGATGTGAATCACCACATCTGGTTTTGAATGCACTTTTCTTAGCCTCTACCACTGAGCTTCATCTACAAGTCCTTGAATATGTCTTTTCAGACCATTCTTTGCAGACTTGAATTCAACTCAATTTAGCCATCATGTCTTTGGAATTGAACATGTGCAGTAGTTAGAGGCAACAAGATCGGTTTTATCCACGTGACTACTGCTAGCTTACCATCTTGATTTTGACCCTTATAGTATGTAAAATTACAAAAAAGCTCATAAAATATTCAATATCTTTCCAAAGAATCAGAGAGATGGGGATGTTGAAATACAGAGCATAAAATTGATAGAAACGTCTACAAATTGTCAAGATGATACTCATCAAACCCCTAAGCTGATCAATAATCTGAGATTTAATATAAAATTTTCTTGAATTGGAACTTTAGAAAGCCTAAGAAAAAGAACAGAATTATGCCTCCATTTCAAATCGGTGACATTTATTGGGAATAAAATCAGCCATGTTTGCAAAATTAAGTAAAGATCTCTAATTTCATGTCTAAACAAAATAAAAATTATTAAAGTGAGCAAGACAATATTTTTCCAACCATAAAATTCGAGAGGAGAAGACAGACTTTTATTATCCTTATTATAATTTTTATCCTTTAGCAATTTAACCCACTGACTGGGTATGTACTTGCAATACTGAGGTCACCACTAGGGGCGTTAGTTATGAGTTATAAACATCAGGACTTTTATTATTAGTTTTTAAAATTAGCATACAAAATAATGTAGTATTTTCATACATATGTGTCAATATTATATTTGTTCTCATTTATTCTCCTCTCTCACCACCCTTTCTTGGGTCCTCACTCGCTAATTCTCTTCCTTTCCCAGGTTACTCCTCCCTTCGGTTTTGTTATTACAAAACATCAGACTTTGAAAACAGCTTCTGCCTGTGAATGCTGCACGGTCAAGTAATATTTAGTCAAGCCTGCTATAGATACAGTAAGATGACCTATGAAGATTGCCTGAGTGTGCCTACCTTGTGACACTTATTGATGATGACAGTGTGGCCCTAGACTGATGTTACCTCTGATGCAGGTGTCATAGAGGAAGAGAAGAACCTAGTCTTGGTTTTCATTTGAAGTCTTAGTGCAGAGTATAAGAAACATATTTGGTAAGAGTTTCTGTTGATACATGTTACATCCCTAAATTATAGCTCTCTAGCTTCAACAAATAAAAGCCAAAGAAACAATAAGAACACAAGTAGGAAGAGAAGAAAAATTAGAGGTTGATACCTCATGGGAGGATGAGATGAAACTGTGTAGGGGGGAAGTAGGGGCCTGGGCCTTGGAGGTGTGATAGACAGATGACTCCCTTATCGGATGGCAGTATGTGTGGATAAGCAAGGCCTATGAAAACTACAGCCAGAAGTCAAGGAATGGGCTTGTCCCCTCCCCTTCAACTGATATTTCAGTCCTTTTTTCTTTTTAAACTGGAGTCCAAAATCAATATGGCAATCCTGAAGGAGGGAGGAGATAGATCCCAAGTTTCATTGAATCTAAGCAGGAAGTGACTGAAAGAATTCCCCATAATGAATTGACTGAATCTTCTGTGACGAACCCCATCACTGTTCTCTGGAAAGAAATAATATCCATATGAAGGCTGTGTAAAGTCTAGAATTTAGTCTCTATTGCTTATGGAAGTATACTCAACACTAAGTACCATACACAGTAACATTTCCATAGGGATCTGCTAAACATTCCTTACAGAAAAAGATTGAAAGGCCTAGAATTTTCTGAAAGGTGTTAAAGAGCAGAACCAATCTAGAAATGCAGTCTCATTTCTTGAACATATCCTCTTTACTTCAGTGTCAGTATTAATTTAATTGTATCTATCTCCCATCTCCTCTATTTTTTTTTGCCTGATGGAACCTTCAGTTCTTCAGAACTCACCTTAATAGGGCCGTTTGCTTTGAAGCTCTTCTCTCATTACTGCTCGGCCGGAAAGGAATGCTCCGGTTTCTGTGCATCAATGCCTCTTTGTACCTTTCCGAGAACTTCTTGGAACTCTTCAAGGTCTGTCTTGTATCATATTGTAGCAGAACAAAGGGGCACATGATGGCCTCTGCTCATTCTTATCTCTACTCTCCCACTATTTTCTCAGTACTTTATAGTCACCTTTTTAAAAAAATAAATGTTTATAAAAATCTGTTTATATTTCATATGGTGTGTCTGCTTTTCCCCCTTCCTTTAATAAAACAGATATGCACACTTTAACAATAATTATAAAGCAAATGCCCATGTAAATTCTGTCTGGATAGAAACAGGAAATCGAATGCAATACTTCTCTCATCATTCCTCCCCCAACACCGGACTGGTTATTGAGCCCAAATTCTCTAAGTATAGAAATTATGTTTATTTTCATTTCTCAAGGTCTGTGCCATTACTGTCTGTTTAAAAAAACATCTGAAGATTGGGCTATGGGAGAAGCTTAGTGGTAACAAGTTTCCTTAGCAGAGACAGGGCTGTAGATCTGATATCCAGTTCAGCAAAAATTTTATTATCACCTTTGACCATAAACCACTATCTTGACTTTTGTGATAACTATTTCCTCCTTGTTCTTATTTTTATGTTATAACATATAAACATATGATAGATACATATATTTGCATGTTTGAGGATATATAATATATACTTCATATTTTGTTAAATTCACCTAATAGTTTCTCACAAAAGTGGTTGTACATAGAGTACATTTTCATTGAATCCTTGGAACAAATAACGCCCACTGGTGAGTTTACCATGTGGCTGAAATGATCCCTTTCATCCCTGCTTGATTTATTCACTTTAGATGTACAAGACCTTGGCTCAAGCAGCTCTCTGCAACTGGGGCAGACTCTGGAAGCAGGCAGTTGAAGGTTATCTCTTTATTTTGCTCTCCAAATATGAACAGAATGCACTTCCTTGAAGTAGTATCTAGATGGTACATCTCTGTCTCTACCACAATACATGTTTTCAATTCTAGTAATGTGATGTAGTACCCGACTGGTTTCTAAAGTAGCTGGGTAGTGTCAGAGCCATGGGGTATCTGCCAATAGTGTCTACATACAGGGAGTGAAACTATTTCAACAGGGAGGTGTAGGAGGGGTGGTAACATCCAAGCCCTTTGACAATGGATATGCGTCTACAGGTATTGCTCTTTTCCCTCTGGTCTTGCTTTGGTCTAGACTTTCTTCACTATGCTCCTCTTCCCCTTTGGAATGCTAAGATACATTCTGTGCAATCATATGTTGTGTGGTGGTTTCAATAGAAATGGCCCCTATAGGATCATAGGTTTGAATGGTTGCTCACCAAAGAATGGCACTATTAGAAGGTATGGCCTTGTAGGAGTAGCTGTGGCCTTGTAGGCAGAACTGTATCATTGGGGGTACACTTCTGGATTTCAAATGCTCAAACCAGGCCCAGCCTCTCTCTCTTTTTTTATTTAATAATCCAGATGTATAACTCTCAGCCCCTCTCCAGTGCCAAGTCTGCCTGAATGCCACCATGCTTCCTGCCATGATAACAATGGACTAAACCGTTGGGGATTTAGCTCAGTGGTAGAGCGCTTGCCTAGCAAGCACAAGGCCCTGGGTTCGGTCCCCAGCTCCAGAAAAAAAAAAAAAAAAAAACAAAAAACAAAAAAAAAAAAACAATGGACTAAACCTCCGAACTGTAAGCCATCCCCAATTAAATATTTTCCTTATGGGAGTTGCCATGGTCATAGTGCCTGTTTACAGTAATAGAACAATGGCTAAGACATGTTGGAGGTATGTAATTTGCTTTTGGGGATTTTTATAGTATATTACAATTAAGAGATTGCTTTGAGTCTCAGAAGAGAGTTTGGACAGTAAACAGTGTTTAGACTGAGAAAGCCTGTGGGTACTTTTGATGCTGGACTAAGTACATTTGGCATTATGATATAGCCACGGGTCCATGGGGGGCTAGGAGGAATGTGGTGGTTTGAATGAGAAATGTCCCACATACGCTCAGGTATTTGAAAAATTCGGTTCCCAGTTTGAGGCACTGCTTGGGATAGTTTAGGAGGTTTGGCCTTGCTAGGGAAAGTACGTCATGGGCTGTGTCGGGGAGTCTTTGGGTGTTTCCATTCTCATAGCACTTCCGATTTACTTTCTTGGCTTTATGCTTGTGTTTAAAGATATGAGCTCTCAGCTTCCCTTTCCAGCTACCAAGTCTGACACTTGCTGCCATGCCTCCCACCAGGATGGCCTCTTATCATTGTTACATTGTAAGCCAAAGTAAACTTTTCCTTCTGAGAGGCTCTAGCAGCAGCTGACTGACACAGATATGCATTCTTACACCCAACCATGGAACTGAAGTGGGGACCAAAGTCGGGACCCAGGTTGGGACCGCAATGGTTGAGTTCGGGGAAGGATTGAAGAAGCTGAAGGGAAGGGTGAGTTCAAAGGAAGACCAGCAGTCTCACCTAACCTGGACCCCTGGCAGATCCCAAAGATGGGACCACAAACCAGGCAGCATACACAGGCTGGTCTGAGCCCCCAGCATATCTATCTATCTATCTATCTATCTATCTATCTATCTATCTATCTATCTATCTATCTATCTATCTATCTATCTATCTATCTATAGCAGAGGACTGCCTGATCTGGCCTGAGATGGGAAAGAGGCACCTAATTCTGGAGAGACTTGAGACCTCAGGGAAAAGGGATGGGGAAGGAGGCACCCTCTCAGAGGCAAGGGGGAGGGGGAATGGGGTGAGGAACTGGGTGGGGGCTTGGGGGGAGTACCAGTTGAATTGTAAATAAATAAAATAATAAATTTAAAAAATTATGCAAAAAGTTACCCTGGTCCTTATATTTTGTCACAACAGCAGAAAAGTAACTGATAGACACTGTAAAGGAGCCTTGAAGGTATTCTATGTACCGCTCTTTCTCTTTGCTGTCCCTAGGCTGAGTTTGGATTCTGTGTCCCAGAAGCTACAATTCCCAAGTTCTGTATTTTTCTTTTCAAGAGTGAAGAGGGCACAAAGTCTGAGGGCTGAGGGGTAGTGGATATTTCGACAGCCGCCGACCCGCAGCTTGAGAGCCCTGCACCGACTTTCGTGGAAGTCTGAACCGGCTGTGCAGCTTTCCTTCCTCCTTGTTCCTGCAGCAGCAACCATGTCCACCAACGAGAATGCCAACTCAACAGCTGCCCGGCTTAACAGATTCAAGAACAAGGGGAAAGCCAGTACAGAAATGCGGCGCCGCCGAATAGAGGTTAATGTGGAACTTAAGAAAGATAAAAAAAATGACCAGATGCTGAAAAGGAGGAACGTCAGCTCATTCCCTGATGACGCTACTTCTCCACTACAGGAAAACCAAAACAACCAGGGTACTGTAAATTGGTCTGTTGAGGACATTGTTAAAGGCATAAACAGTAAAAATTTGGAAAGCCTGCTTCAAGCTACTCAAGCTGCTCGGAAACCGCTTTCTAGAGAGAAGCATCCTCCTATAGACAACATTATCCGGGCTGGTTTGATCCCAAAATTTGTGTCCTTCTTGGGCAAAACGGATTGTAGTCCCATTCAGTTTGAATCTGCTTGGGCACTCACCAACATTGCTTCTGGAACATCCGAACAGACCAAGGCTGTGGTGGACGGAGGTGCTATCCCAGCATTTATTTCTCTCTTGGCATCTCCCCATGCTCACATCAGCGAGCAAGCTGTATGGGCTCTTGGAAACATTGAAGGTGACGGCTCAGTTTTCTGAGACGTAGTTATCAAACATGGTGCAATTGATCCACTGTTGGCACTTCTTGCAGTTCCTGATCTGTCATCCTTGGCACGTGGTTACTTGCGGAATCTTACCTGGATACTTTCAAACCTCTGTCGAAACAAGAATCCTGCATGCCCTTAGATGCTGTTGAGCAGATCCTTCCTACTCTAGTTCGACTCCTACACCGCAACGATCCAGAAGTATAAGCAAACTCCTGCTGGACCATTTCCTACCTGACTGATGGGCCAAATGAGCACATTGAGATGGTTGTGAAGAAGGAATTTGTTCCCCAACTTGTGAAGCTTCTAGGAGCTACTGAACTGCCCATTGTGACGCCGGCACTGAGAGCCATAGGGAATATTGTCACCGGAACAGATGAACAGACTCAGAAAGTGATCGATGCAGGCGCACTTGCAGTCTTTCCCAGCCTGCTAACAAACCCCAAAACTAGTATTCAGAAGGAGGCCACATGGACAATGTCGAACATTACCGCCGGCCGCCAGGACCAGATACAGCAAGTGGTGAATCATGGCCTCATCCCGTTTCTCGTTGGTGTCGTTTTTAAGGCAGACTTTAAGACACAGAAGGAAGCCACATGGGCTATAACCAACTACACCAGCGGCGGGACTGTTGAACAGATTGTGTATCTGGTTCATTGTGGAATAATAGAAACTTTGATGAACCTCTTGAGTGCAAAAGATACCAAAATTATTCAGGTTATTCTTGATGCCATTTCAAATATCTTTCAAGCTGCAGAGAAACTAGGTGAGACAGAAAAACTCAGTATAATGATTGAAGAGTGTGGAGGCTTGGATAAAATTGAAGCACTGTAGAGCCATTAGAACGAGTCTGTGTACAAGGCCTCGTTGAACCTAATTGAGAAGTACTTGTCAGTGGAGGGAGAGGAAGATCAAAATGTGGTGTCAGAAACTACCTCTGAAGGCTTCGCCTTCCAAGTTCAGGATGGAGCTCCCAGGACCTTTAACTTCTAATGTCCAGCCAAAGCACAAAGTTGTTAGCTATGTGCTGTACTGTGCTGTGTTCTCACAAATTTGTCTTACTGTTTCTCTACTAAGAACTCTTTTTAAATGTGGTTTGTTATTGCAGCACTTTCACAAACAAACTATACTTGAACAGTTATAAACTGTACATACTCTATGAAGCTGTCCTGAGTTTATTTCTATGTGGAATTTCGTACCCTGTCGTGTCCTGTAAATAAAGATTAAGTTCCATTCTTCTTTTTAAAAAAAGAGTGAAGTGGATGAATACATGTGTGTCATTTGAGGATGTGAATATGAATATTCCTCGGGACAAATGGCATGGCCTGGATAATACTCAGACTCTGTACCGGGCCATGATGCCAGAGAGAAATCTATGGCGTATGGTATCGAGGTGATGCAGTACCAGATCTGAAGTGATCTTCAAATGAGCGAGAATCATATTAGTGGATGATTGAAGATATTCCAAACCACAGTGTCCTAGCTGTATAGAAAGAAAATGAATGGCCCACATTAAAAGGCACCATAAAACCTGAGAAAAACAGTTGTGGTAACTTGTCATTACAGATAGCAACACATCTATCACATAGAGCATTCATTCAAGGAAAGATATAATTTGAACTCAAACTATATTTCAGTGAGTTATAAGTAGTAGAAACTAGGGATGATGCCTGAATAATTGAACCTTGTATTGTTATATGTGTGACATCTGTTAAAACTGGGAACCTAGGACAAGATAAAAGAAGGAAAATGGAAGAAACATGAAAAGCTGATGTAGAAGCTTTTGTCCAAAGGTATTGTACAGAGGATGAAGGGCCAAATGTAGCTATGATGTCTGTTCTTCGACTGAACACCCCTATGTTATTTTCAAAACGTGAATCATTCTATTATAGCATCTGACATGCAAACTGTACTATCATACACAAAGCATTTCTTAAAAAGATGAATTAGGTATGTTCCCTGTCTTCAGGTAGGTGTCAGTCTAAGTTGGGAAGTGTCTTCTTGACTCTCCTTTGCCTAATATACTGCCTTTCTAGGGAACTTGCCTTTAGAAAAATGCAATTGCACTCCATTGCTGACCCTTACAAATAGCAATAGACTCAGCTCACTTGGCAAATGTTTAGGGCTGACTTCCAGCCAGTTTTTTAAAAATACCCTTGGCTTGGTCTGAAACTTGAAATATTACCTTGAGTTTTATCTTTTTGTTAATTAACATCCACTGATTTAATTTTATACACTAGCACCTTCCAAAATGTTTTCATTCATTTTTAATTTTTTTCATCCATTTTTATGTTGTATCTTTGTTAACCTCGTTAAGTTACATATTATCCTATCTGTTTTATAGATGCAGGTCTGAAGCCGGAGTGACTCAATAACTGAGTAGAATTTGAACTCCAGCTTTTGGATCTGCTACTCTGCCAGTAATAATTTTACCATGAATGATATTATGCATTTAACAAACACAATTCATATAATTTATCATGTTTTATATCTTAGAGTATTATACATGGATCTAATTTCAGAATTGGAAGGCACATAAAAATTTATGTATCTTTTTTCTCACTTAGGTTTTACAAGATAATTTTTAAAAGTAGGAAAATCTTTCTGTACATACAGTTTAAAATGGTTATAGTCAGAGGCAGTTCCTTACCCAGCTGACATTATTGTATTCAGTAAAATAATCCATATTGCTTCTACTACTTTACACATCACTGCCACATTGTTTCTTCAGGATAAAATTGTGTTGTTTTTCTCACTGTGTAGCCCAGGCTGGCCCTAACCTTTTGAACTTCTAGCCTTACTCTCTTGTGATTTTTGGTGTATGCTATCACACTCATGTTTTCCTTTCCTGTGTTTGACGGATTTTTACTAGCTCACATTTCTTGCTTTAAGCAATGTTTTAATTTTCATCCTTTACCATTTTTCTTTATTCCTTACATAAAGATGCAGCTTCATCACAGACAACTAGGTATAATAGAAAAGAAAAAAAATGTCTCCCATGGTCCTACCACATTGCTGTAACTACTGGTAACATTTGGAGTAGGAATTTTCTATTTACGTAAGTTTTTCTTTCTTTTTCGTCTAAAATGAGACCATTCTATTTTTGATGTTCCTTTTCATTCAACTCTTTATTAAGAGCATATTTTTGTGTCAATAAATACCTATTTATATGATCCTTCTTTACATTTTTTTCTTGGAAAAAATTCATTTTTGTTTCATGTGTATAGGTATTTCGCCTGCATGTGAGTCTGTGCACTGTATGCATGCAGTGCCCAAAGAGGCCAGGAGAAGGCATTAGATCTCTTAGAACTGGAATTACAGATGGTTGTGAGCCACCATATGGGTGCTGGGAGTTGAACTGTGTCCTCTGGAAGAACAGCAGTGTTTGTAACTGGTGAACCTCTTCTGTGGCCCCCAGATAATCATTCTTAATGTTTTTGTAGTATTCCATTTGTGAATGTGCTTTACACTTATTTTCTGATTTCTTCTGGAATATCTAAGTTGTTTCCATTAGGGTTTCCCCTTCTTACCTATCCTAAGAATCATTTATGTTTGGATAATTTATTGGAAACACCAGGGAGATAGGTGATAAATATTTTTCAGTCATTTTCTCAATATGATTGCCATGATTAAGGAGGAAGCCCCATGACAAACAGGGAGCTTGATAAAGGTGAAATGAAAGAAAGAAAAAGAGAAGAAAGAAAGAAA
Source organism: Rattus rattus (assembly GCF_011064425.1). Taxonomy (NCBI): domain Eukaryota; kingdom Metazoa; phylum Chordata; class Mammalia; order Rodentia; family Muridae; genus Rattus; species Rattus rattus. Next base: position 110,529,433 of record NC_046172.1, read on the forward strand.
GAAAGAAAAAGAGAGAGAAAGAGAGGTTGCATGAGTTTGGGATTTGAATCTGGTTTATAACACTTACTAGGTATGAACTTTAGAATTTTGTGTCCTTAAATTCTCATTTTCTCATGTGCAAAACAACTAAGTTTATTTTTGTTTGATGAAATTTTTGGGAGGATTAGCAACATCAGATAGTGAGAATGTAGTAAACCAAGGATCAGGGAACATCACAGAAGGTGGGGGTGAGGCTAGAAGAGCCAGAGGATGTGGAGATGTGCAGCAGAAAGATGTCTTCAGTACATAATGTAACCACCACACTGAGACTGTGGCTAAATGCACAAGACCAGCACAAGAATGGCCTATTATCTTTTCATCATGGATGAAAGGTGGGTCCAAGGTCCCATCTGTCTACGAGGGACTATTGGCTGTTAAATGTTGTTCAGGGAGAAGTGTCAGTCACACTCTTGCTTCAGTCAATAACCTCCTACCCATGTGTGGGCAAAATTCCTAATTCAACTCAGAGGGTCACATACAAAGGGAAGATGTAAAGGTAAAATGTGACTTGGCAGAGAAGACATGTTCCAACAGAAGGGGGGGTTATAAGACAGGGGATTGAATTATTCATATGAATGTGTGAAATTGCCAAATTATTAAAAAATAAATTTACTACAGAAAACTTAAATAGTACAAGGAAGGAATGTAATACAATTATCTGTAACACTGTAAAAAGTGTCTATTCGATATGACCATTTCCTTAACACTATCAGTACCAAGAACATATGGCTTTAAAAAACACCACTACCATAAATTAAGATAAAACAAAGCAAAAAAAGAGGAAGATTATTGGTTCAAGCGGACTGGTATCATAGCTGCAACTAAGATACTTTGACCAGTCCCCTGTGTTCTAGCCTTGAAAGATAATGATGTGACTTGAAGCCGTCATGTGGTTCCCAGGAGAAATTTCAGACATAGGCTAAGAGAAGCAACACCAAACCCGTGAAGTGGCCTTCATGAATTTTGTGAAATACATGAGTAGCAAAATGAACATGCATTCTGATTGCTACTGGACATGCCTTGCTCTATTGACATAACACTTGTGCAACTTCTATGATGTTCATATCTGTTAAAACAGACATCTAGTATTGGAGGCAAGATTAATTTTGAGATTCCTACATTCACACGGCTCCGGTTCTTGCCTTGTTCTCCAATCCCAGTGGAATATTAAAATTAAAGACCATTTCAAAACACAAGTTCATAATAGGGTAGAGTAGATGCAGCTAGAGCAGGGTGCTGAGAACCATAAGCAAGCTGACTTGAACAAGGTCTACAAATTATGAATTCTAGACAGATTCACAATAGGAGGGTACATAGCAGCTGTTGCTCTAAGCCAAAAGCTAATATTTACATGAATCCTGTGGCAAAGTCTATTGACTAAGCATCAACCTTTACATCCAAATGTGTATACATGAATGCACTTTCAGCACTGTCTCAAAAAGGAAGAATCACATTATACTATGTGGGAAATTGCCAAAGTACAAATATGTTCTATTCCCAGTCCCCAAATTAATTCCCACATTCTACTCTTGGAACATGGAACACTGTTCACACAGAAAAGGTTTTCCTGATGAGAGTACATTTCATCCACGGTATACCATAAACATGTATAGTAGTAATGGATAAATCAGCTTCACACGGTACCTTGTTAGGAGGGACTAACAAATATTTTTTGTTCTTTTATGCCTTTTCTACAAGCTGCAGGTGATAAAAAGGAGAGTTCTATTTTCTTTCAGGTGAAGTTTGGATGAAAAACAGAAAAGAAAGAAAGAAAGAAAGAAAGAAAGAAAGAAAGAAAGACCCCTTACTTCCTCTGTTTGCTAGATATATGTATTTTACTGTGTCCCTTCAGGTCTTCTGTAACTTGTTTACCAAAGGACCTTAATGATTTAGGAGATTGTACAGGTAATGGGGAAGGCGTAAGATTTGCATTCCTTAATATATTTGCATATTTAATAGAAAATTTATATTCAAATGGTCAGTTAGTTTACTTAGTTCCTTCCTCTTCTTCCTCCTCTTCCTCATTTTTTTCATGGAATCTGATGCTTAAGGAACACCAGCTATTCTTGTACTAAGGCACTCAATGCCCATTGGGTAGTATATTATTCTACTTCAGTAAGAAATATGAACAGTGGACTGGGGTGGAGGGATCCACAAATAATGAAGGTAAAATGAGAAGTTATTATCTTCGGGTTCTTCTCTCTCATTGGTACACCCCTCCAGTCACCAGCTTCTTCCTTTCCTCTTTTCCTGTGTTTGAAATTGGATCATGGAACAGAGCATGATTGCTTATGCCTGTAGTCCTAGGGCTTAAGAAGCTGAGAGAGTCACTGCATAGTAAAGGTCAGCTTGGGCTACAGAGCAAGACCCTACCTTAAAAGAAAGAGGTGGAAGAGAGGGAAGGAAGTAGGAAAAAAAGAGAGGGGGAAAGGGGAGGTAGAGAGGGGGGAGGAGAAAGAGAGGGAGAGGGAAAGAGAGAGGGAGAGGGAGGGGGAGGGGAGGGGGAGATGGAGAGGGAGGGGGAGAGGGAGAGAGAGGTAGGGGGATGGGGAGAGGGAGAGTGTTAGTTAGTTTAGGGACAGAATCTTTCAGCTATTTACACTAAGGTATGGGTAACAGTAATAGATAACTATTTGGAGTCATTCGACTGCTATGGTACTATTTGCATAAACCACACCTTATTTTAGTTGGTTGTTTAGGAAGGTGTATTGATGGAAGTTAACCCAACCACATCTACTTTGGGTTTGCTTCATTTGCTTCATTTTGGAAACATTATGCTTTGTGATGATTTGATATACTGTTTCTTACATGTTATGTTGTCTGTCATCTCTAATAACTGAACTTTAAAGGTTAAGATATCAGTATTTCCATTGTTGATAAATGATGAGGAGACAAAGAAACAATAATTAATAGATGTGTTTATACATACTTGTACCTTTTACCAAATACATTCAGTGATCATTGATTAATAGAAGGATGTGAACAGAAGCGAAAAACATCATAGCTGTTCAATTCAATGACCAATATGAGGTAACCAATCACAAGTTGTCCTAGGTTTTGGGGAAGACTTTGGCATTGTCTCCCTTGACTCTTAAAATTCAGGGGTGCAGTCAAAAAAGGGACTCCTGCCTATTGGCCATCTGAGAAAATCAGAACGGAAAGCAGAACACTTACTCATAAAATGTGAGTCAGATTTTGCCTTCTACCAGAATATTTGCCATCGAGTGATTCAAGTTCTCTTTCAGAGGAGTCTCTGAAGGTGACTGTTAACCATCAATCTAATCCTTTCAGAAACCCGGGAAAGGGCAGTCCTTAGAGGGACTGTGAGCTTTCCAAAGAAACACTATGTTGAGAAAGACCCATAGCGCACTCATAAGCAGAGGAGTTCTTTGTGCAAGAAGGGGAGAGCGCCCCAAGGTACAGAGGTGCAGAATAGGTAGAACGGATTGAAGGGAAAGAGAATTTCTTCTGCACACATCTGTCAGGGGAAACTCAGGCTCACTGCTGGGGGCATATGGAGAAGTAGAATTTTTAAGGGTCCATGAGCTGTGGGTTTTGTTCTCCACCCCCGAGTGCACCCCACAGTCAGGCAACAGTTGGTCGTGTGGGACCAGCCTGGGCTCTGGATGGGGAGGGGGAGTCTCGCGATTGGTGAGGGGGGGCGGAGGGGGGGAAGGTGATGGGGGGGAGGCCATGACGTAGGGTGGGTGGACGGAAGTGGGGCAGGGTTGAGGGTTATTTAAAGAAGGTGGGGGACGAGCGAAGGGGTTGGAAGCTAGTATTCCCTACCCCTGCTCTAGCAAGCTCTTTCTAGCGCAGCCACCGCTGTCGCCCAGGAACCTCCCTTCTCCCCTTCCTCGTCCCACCTCGTCTTTCCCGCTCCAACGCCATGGAGCCGGACACGGCCACAGAGGCAGCCACCGTGGCAGCCTCGGATGCCAGAGCCACAATCGTGGTCCTGGAGGATGAGCAGCCCGGGCCGTCCACCTTTAAAGAGGAGGGAGCGGCTGCTGCCGCCACCGAAGCCACCACGGCCACTGAGAAGGGCGAGAAGAAGGAGGTAAATAGGAAAGGGGTGTGTGCGCGCGCTCTGTGTGTGCTGGACACATCCTGTGCCTGGCCCCTCGCAGGGGCCCAAACCCTGACCTTTTGGCGCCGACAGGTACCAAGATCACCGCAGGGATGGGGGCAGCAGGGCGGCAGAACCCTCCAGCATTCCCTCCCCTCCCCCTTTCCTGCTGGCCGCCTGCTGAGCGGGGGCGGGGCAGGGCGGGGGCGCGGCCGGGTGGCGGGGTGTCCCGATACTGAGCCCCGAGTCTCTCCAAGCCTCGGGCCCCCTCTACCTTCCTGGAACTGGGGGGAACCTTGTGGGGGATGGGGCTGTGCAGGAAAATGCCTCCGCCTCTCCCTCTCCTTGCTCGCTCTTCTACCCCCCTCTTCCCGTCGGCCTCTGCCAGGGAAATCAGGGCCCTTCAGTCCCACCATCGCTTTGAAGGGGATTTGGCTGGGGCTTATTTTTGTAATTTAAATTTCAAGGTGCTGCTGGTGGTGGTGGTGGGCGGGAGGGGAAGAGGGAGAATGGTTGGAAGATACTGCTTGCTGTGATTGGCAGTGTCTGTCTTTGGGAATACAGAAATAAAAAAAAAAATTAATCTCTTATGTTCCTTTGATCCCTGCCTCATGGTGAGGAGGGGGGGTGTTATGTCAAGAAAACATCCTCTCTGAGCTTTATCTTACAACCCTCACACTGAGGAACCATGCTGTCTTACGAAAATGTCCAACCTTTGCACCCTCTCCCCCTCCTGCCCCGCCCCTGATGATATAGTGTTTCACTCCAGGACATCCTGATGATCCTCTTATCTGGCCTTTGGCCTTCCAGCCTTTCACTTCCCTTGCCTAGTGGGGCACTATTCACTCCTGGACACATTTTATTTTAAACGTTGTAAAGTCCTACTCTGTAGGAGGAACACATGAGAGAGGACCACTGTCACACCTATTAAAGACAAATCCAGGAAGTAGGTATTATCTCCCATGAATATACAAGTAAAACTATACAATGCTTTGAAAAATAGGGTGGAACATAAGAAGTTTTGGTGTATAATAAAATTGCAGAACAGATCGTTTATAGGTGGATTTTCCCCCATTTAACAATATACACGATGATTTAAAAAATGGTGGGTAATTGAAATTATGCTTTAGGAATCTCAAGTGGCTTTGTATAAATCATTATACAATGATATACGACTAAATGAATAGCTTTTGGGGGGAAATTAACACCCTTTGTCTTGATTTAGAAGAACGATGCTAAATCCATTAGTTAGTTAAGTCATGTAGTTTACTGTTGCAAGGTTGATTAAACAGAAAGTGCTAAGTGAAAACCATGGAAAACCCTGCGTGTAAGATGTGCGTGGTACTGAGATCATTAAGATGCTACTGATCATTAAAGCTGGGCCAAATACCAAGAATTTGGTTAGGAAATTAAAAAATGCATCTAGTCCCGTTTATTCTCTGGACTAGACAAATGTGTTAGTTATTTCTTCTTCTTCGCAGGCTAGTCAATGTTGGATTTTGCAATCGTATATGTTTTTGGATTTCCATTTTGAAAAGACTGGGGCTCAATAAAAATCTATGCAATAAGTATGAAGTGTATTGCTGTACATTCATGAACTCTGTATGCCTTTGTGAAAGAATTTCATATATCCACTCAGGATAGACGCTGCATTTCCTGATTCTCTAAAGAGTCCCATTTTTGGCCAACCTTTTTTTTTTTTTTTAAATTTAATTTTCCTTTGTCCTTAAAAGCAAGGTTTGGGATGGGATGGGAGAAAGGGTTAAGAGCCCTTGATTTATAATCATGAAAACTAGAATTTGGGTTCTAGCAAACACAGAATGAAGCAGCACATACCTGAGGGTGACAGAGATAGGAAAGGACAATTGCTGGGGCTTGGTGGCTGCAAGCTTAGTGAAGAAAAGGCAGCTCTTGGTTGAGGGAGAGACTCTGCCTTCAGGAATAAGTGGAAATGTTGGAAGACACTTGATGCCCTCTTCTGTCCCTCCACACTTGGTGCATGGGACCATCACACCCACTTGTGCATATACCCACACAGATGTATAGAGATGTACATAAATAAATCCTTTAAAATATTAAGTATATTTTGTACTACTTTGAATCTGTAAGGGGTTCCCATTTATCCTTTCCTCATAGTCATAAGTTAGGTGTATTTTGACAGTGTTACAAAACCAGTTGACATTAAGCATGCTGTTTTCCCTCAACTAAATAATCATTTCTCAGACTCTTTTAGTAATAATAACTTCCTAATTATTTGTTTCTAATAATTCTTTCTGTCTCCTCGCTAGCCAGCTATTCACTTACAACTTTTAAAGACCTCATCTACTTTCATCAGAAGACATTTATCTACCATAAAATAATGAAAATAACAGTGACGCCCAACCCTAAGGATAAAGGATGCTACTATACAAGAAGAAGCATTTTAGTTTTGGAGTTCTGCCATCTATTCCTGATGTTCATGATAAATCTTGTTTTGGTGGTCTTTACTATGGCATTTGCTACTGCTTTCATTTCTTGGGGTATGCAAAGCTAGACTATCAAAATCAAATGTGGTAGAATTGGATAGAAATGAGGGTAAACACGCGTCTGAAAGCTGAATCAAGTAGATCAACTGTGATGGTTAGCTCACACAGGGGCATTTTCTCTTACCGCCTAGTTCTGAATTCGCTTGGTTAAGTAAAGGTTGGATTACTTAGGAATGCAGAAATAGACAGTAGTTTGAAGGAGTTAAAACACCAAAGTCATGGTCTGGAAGGCCGAAGATTTTGTGATCTTGGGCTACACTCTCCTGGCATCGACGCTATAAGATCTGCACATAGAAAAGGACAGGAATGTGGGGTGCATTAGCTGGGATAAGGAAGAGCTCACCAGAGGTGCAGGAGGATAAAAGGAGTGAAAGTGACCAAATATATTATGTGCATTTATGAAATGGTCAAAAAACTAAACATATTAAGGACTGCACGATGGTAAAATGCACAACTATTCCATTAGACAAATCTTATTTACCCTTTATCCTTTCTTGTATGAGAAATGTATTTTGGGACACATACTCAAATAGAAATGAGAAGATTGAAAAAGTAGGTTTTTTAAAAAATTAAGTAGTGCCAATGAAGTGGTTACCCACTGCTTTTCATAATACTGCTCAAGATGAGGGATTCAATTAGTGTGTGATTAGATTTTTAAGTACAGAAATAATGAATACATGTTTTCCTGAGGCGTAATTCTCTGAAAGTGAACTTTTCTTCATACACACACACACACACACACACACACACACACAAGGTGAAGTAATGGTTTCTGTTTTAAAACTTGAAAACTCCACCTCATTGTTCTTTTAAGATAAAGGTGTAAATTTTAATATCTAAGATTCATAATTTTAATATCTAGCTATGCTGCCCTGGAACACTATGTAGACCAGGCTGTCCTCAAATTCACACAGATTCGCTTGCCTCTGCCTCTCAAGTGCTAGTATTAAAGGCATGCACCACGATTCACAGCATATGTGAAATGTTGAAAGTATGATCTTGAAGTGTCTTTCTCAGTTTCTCTTCCAACACACCCAGAATTACATTCAAGCCATCTCATGGAGTTGATCATGACACATGAGATGCTGTAAATTGACATAGTTGTTATATGATTAGTGCTCCAAAGTAGGATTTGATCAATTCCTCCAGAGTTTTTGTTTGAATTTCCTCAAAATAAAACTTTTAGCAAATGTTGGAAGACAGTCATTCATTATTGGAAGCATTCTTTTTCTAGCTTAAGGTCCTATCCTGATGCTGAATTATTCTGGAAGATTTTAACGACACGTGGACAAAAGTTGTGACAGATGTTCTTTAATTTTTGCAAAGTCTCTGTCTAAACTCAAACAGTCATGGTATTGATCTGGACAGATAGGTTCTTGCTTTTGTTATTTTATCTTTTGATTTCTCCTAGACAAGGCTATTTACTCTATGTCTGTCCTGATATTCAAATCAATAGGCTTGTTTTTATAAAATGTGGGATACATAAGATGTTAACCCTGTACTTCCAGGTTGTTTTAGACTTCTCAAGTTACTAGTCAATGCTAGTGTTCATTAAATTCCAACTTTAAAAGTGTCAACCGTTGATAGAGAATATCTCTGATGAATCCTTCCTTTATAAAATACTCTTGGAACATGCATCGTCAGAATGTTTTTCTTTACAGAGGAAATAAAGTGACCAGTTTGAAGCTGTACTATTGGGTTATTTTAAGGGTATGAGATCGTGTCACACTGTATAAAAATATACATGCTTTAATTAGTCTAGGAAAACAAATTTTAAAAGTGTCGTTTCAGGAACAGAAGCCAGAGTCTTTTATTCTGAAAGTCTGGCTTGTTTCCAGTACATAAAGAAATGTTTGAGAGAGTTATTATTTACATTTCTTGAATTCTTTGGTTTGTGGTTGAACATTAGCCTGTTCAGGATTTCTAAGTCTCTTATTTTATGGTTATACATTTCTTCTGCTTTAATTAGAAATAGATGAAAAGGCCCAGTGTTTTATTTTTGTTTTTTATTCTAATTAATACCATCTCTCTGATATTTTAGTTTTTTTTTTCCATTGGACCTCAGGTACACAGAACTGTATTAGTCAGAAGGTTTGCTTCCTAACTTTCATCGTTGCTACAATGTATGTCCCTCAGTGATGTATTTATTAAGTTATTTAATTATTTTTGTCTTCCTTCAAGGGAGAACACCTACCAACTTAAAGATCTTGCTTTGCAATTGTCTGATGTTCATTTCCTTTAAAATTCTAGAAAATCACTTCTCCATTTCAACTCAAACTTGCTGCTAAAACTTCCAAATCTGAAAAGGAAATGGACCCAGAATATGAAGAGAAAATGGTAAATATACCCTTGGTAAGGTAGTAAACAGCATGTTTCTCTTTGTTTGTTTGTTTGTTTGTTTGTGAGATAGTCCTGATTTCTTTGATTATTGGTGTATACTACCATACATGATTTATAGTTAATTTTTATGGTAACATCAAAGATGAAAAGAGACTTGTCTGTTTATGATGCATAATCTGATTTCAGAGTACAGCTGTAATTTAATTATTAAATTGTTACAACCATTTTCTCTCTCTGTGTGTGTCTGTATATATTTGTGCATGCGTGCATGTGTGTGTGTGTGTGTGTGTGTGTGTGTGTGTGTGTGTGTGTGTGTGGGTCAGAAGCATCTGTCAGGCGTTCTCAGTCATGGCTCACCTTAGTTTTTGATCCTGGCTCCCTCTGACTTACACTGAGGAAGGGTTTGGATAAGGCCTTTGTTGATCACTCTCTACCTTAACTTAAATGTTTTTCACTCACTCAACCAAGAGTTCACAGATTTGATGAGGCTGGATGGCCAGTGAACTCTAGAGATCCACGCATTTCCTTTTCATCAATGCTGGGAATACAGGTGGATGCCACCGTACCTCCTTTTTCTGTGGGTGTTAAGGATTTGAACTCAGGACATTGTACCTTTGTGATAAGCTCTTTACCCATGGAACCTTCTTCTCCCCAGCCAACAATTACATTTCATTGAATAAAGTAATCTCATTTTCAAAGGAGAAAATTAAAGATCATAGAAACTATGTGGAATAGTTGGGATAAGAACTCATGCCCCACTTTTCCTCAATGTTCTTTACCCAATATTAGGGTGCTGTAAGAGGGAAATGCAGTCACAATGCCAGACTAGCATTTCTCCTTAAATGATATATAAATGGATGTTCTGCATTAATGAAATGTGTAGTATGGTAATACACCGTTAGAGGCATATTCAGGCTTATTAACCCAATGCATAAAAGTACCATCTAGTTAACTAGTGTAATCTTAGTTGAGCCCCATGTATTGCCTTTGTGACTTGTTTAATTTTCAGACACCGAGGACTGAATAGGTAGTTGAAACCAATTCCCCCTCCCCCCAAAAGGACTATTTTTGCAGTTTTGAAACTAAATAGAGAGGAAATATGTGTTTTAGTTGCAGATAGCTATTTTTACAGGAGTCTGTGCCTTATGTTTAAGACCACATCTAAGGAGACAGTTAATGTTTTAACAGTTCTAAAAACAACATTCCAGAGAGGATAACATGAACTGGAGAAGTTTTGGCCTCCTTCCAGCATGGACTTCTGGATGTACTTTTCTAAGTCTTGTATCTATGCTAATGAATTCTCCTATAAGTTTCTGTGTTATTAATTTTTTACCAGTAATCAAGTATTCTCTGCTGAGTGATCGGAGAGTGACTAGAAATAAAATCTTTATCTCTTCCTTTATTTAGGATGAAGTAAACTCTTGATCTTTTAAGGTTTTGTTGTGAACCAGCTTATTTTTATTTTTCTATTTATCTATTATAAAAAGTTTTTTTACTATATTCTGATTATGTTTTCCCTCCCTCTAACACCTCAGATTCTCCCTACCTCTCCTCCCATTTAAATCCATGCCTTTTCTTTCTTTTATTAAGAAACAAATATGAATCTAAAAATAAAAATAAACTAAAACAACTCAGTTATTTTGATAATGTAGTATTGAAATTTTAGACTACACAACAGCGTTATGTATGGAAATACTTAATATATATGAACTACTTCACATATATGTGTACCTATATTTTTCTCTAGGTTCTATTCTCTTGTGGAGAAACATTAAATACTAGTAGCATTAAGTATAAATTTCCAGAATGACATAATTCAAAGAAAAATGTCATTACATTATTGTACCATGATATTGAAAATATCTTTAAGGGCAGCTGATGTTCTATGCCTAGATTTCAGTTATTTCTAAATGCAGCTTGGTAATTCTCAAACTTTATAGTATGTATGTATTATAATTTATGTGTATTTTATTCATTTGTTTATGATTTTTTGGAGATAAGTTCTCTCTTTGAAGTCCTGGCCATACTGAAACTTGCTCTGTGGACCGGGCTGGTTTTGAGCTTACAGAGATTGTCCTGCCTCTGTCCTCCAAATGCTAGGATTAAAGTTGTGTGCCACCATGCATGGTTCCAATATGTATGTGTTTCTATGTTTAGTACATAAATAATTGATGCAATTTAGGTTTATTTATTTATTTCATGTATGTGACTACACTGTCACTGTCTTCAGACACACCAGAAGAGGGCATCAGATCCCATTACAGATGGTTGTGAGCCACCATGTGTTGCTGGGATTTGAACTCAGGACCTCTGGAAGAGCAGTCAGTGCCCTTAACCTCTGAGCCATCTCTCCAGCCTGATGCAATTATTTTTTTTTCCATGTGGAGAGGTTTAATGAGAGAAGAAGCGAGAAGAGGAAAGGAGGCTGGCCATGGGCATATGGGGGTGGGGGAAGGGAGTATGGGGAAAAAAGAGACAAGGAAGAGCAGAGAAGAACAAAGAGAACAAGTCGCAATTATTTTTAATTAAAGAAAAAGAGGATAATGTTTAGAAAGAGGATTAGTTTTCTAATTTTGACTTTCTGATTGTTTTGTAATATTGGGCACTGGGAATTGAACTCTGGGTCTTGGCAGTACTCTACCGCTGCCCTATGCTTCCAATCCTAAGGGTATACTTCTTTTGGGAGCATTTATTAAATCTGTCAGGTCATTTTATTTCTGTTCAAACTACTTGAAATAGCATTGTGAAGTTTGGTTACTTACAATCTGGGGAAGCTTGGGAACATTCCTTGCCCATTCTGTGCTTCCATTTTATCATCTGTAAAATGGGTATGACCTTAGTGACCATCTTATGGATTTCAAAGGGAATTTGGTAGATTAATATGTTAAAAGCATCGAGATTATTGCATAGCTGAAGCAGAATATAAATGTTTGATAAATAACTTTGAATGAACACAAAAAGAAAATCTTTATTTTTCCCTCTCGTTTGTCAATTAGAAAGCAGACAGAGCAAAGAGATTTGAGTTTTTACTGAAGCAGACGGAACTTTTTGCACATTTCATTCAACCTTCAGCACAGAAGTCTCCAACATCTCCTCTTAACATGAAACTGGCTCGTCCTCGAGTAAAGAAAGATGACAAGCAGAGCTTGATTTCTGTGGGAGAGTATGTAGTCTTCTTTCTACGTTCTTCCTTTTCCCTTTTCCCTCCCCCTTTCATTTCATCTGCTCAGGATAACTTTCTGTGAATAATATGATTATTGGCAATGCAAATGTGTCTTGGAAACACCAATCTTTGTCTTTTTTTCTCACCAGAACTTAATTAGTTAAAAAAAAAAAACAAACCCCAAACTTAAACTGCTCTACCACATTCTATGCCAGACACTAGATAACACATTCCTTTTTTAATAAAAGACATTTGCAAATCTAGCTTGGTGTCTCCGCATAGCCTGAATGTGAAAGTTTTACTTTTGTCTTTTCACTAGCTATCGCCACAGGCTACAAGAACAAGAGGAAGATGAGGCTTCTGTCAGAGAGTAGAAAACATCAGAATGTGTGTGTTAGGATTTTGAGGTCTCACCTTCTTGTGAGTACTTTATCACACTCATGGTCACTTTTGCAGTTCAGTAGAAAACCCAATTTCCTTGAGTATACTAGTAAAAGTCTGAGAGGTTCTTCATTTCTGTTTTAGATGTGAAGGGAGGACCCCTGAGGGATTATCAGATCCGAGGACTAAACTGGTTGATCTCTTTGTATGAAAATGGAGTCAATGGTATTTTAGCTGATGAAATGGTAAGGCACTGGTATTCAAAGAATGTTCTGATTTACTACAAGTTTTTTAATGTAAATTTGACTACCTGTGTTGAACTTTCCTGCCTCTATGCCCCAACGCTTTATTTAGGGGCAAAATAATCCTACTTTTTTTAGATTTCTTTCTTTTTACTTTATGTGTGTGAGTGGCTTGCCTGCCTATGTGAATACCATGTGTTTGCAGCACCCGGGGAGGAGAGGGCATAGGATCCCCGGAACTGGAGTTACGAATGATTGTGGGCCACCACATGAGTGCGAGTAATGGAACCCAGGTCCTCTGTCAGAGCAAAAAGTGCTGTCCACATCTGAACTATGTCTCCAGCCTGCAAAAGAATGTTTGTTGTCTATAACTGTTCAAGTAACTTGTAGAATAGAACCTTTTGCATTGCTCAAGGATCATATGGAGGTTTCCTGAAGTGGTACGACACCTCTTTTTTTGCTCTTGTTTCTGTTTGAACTTTGGCTTCCAAGAAGCCCAAAGAAAAGTGCAATGCCAAAAGGCAGCATCTCATCCTTTAAGGTCTTCCCCCGATGGTTTCCTTTTCTTTTCTTTTTTTCTTTTCTTATGCTTTATCTTCTAGTCTAATTTTCCTTGATAACTTTTCATTTCTGTTTTACCATTAACTTATGTTCCATGTTTTTTATAACGAGCAATCTGGCATCTTCTTGGGAATGAGGTAGGATATAGAAACAAAACAATAAGTAAATGAATGAACGAACAGATTCGTACATAAATGACTGTAGACTCAGTTGTCCTGTAACTCGCCATTATTACATGGCCACAGATAACTGGGTTTCAATCCTCTTGCCTTAGCCTTCTGAGTACTTAGATTATGGGCATGGACACAATGTTTCAGCTTCAGTGTTGACACTGTAACAGTAGAGTACAAATTGCAGTCTTTTTGATAAGCTAATGAATCCTTGGACATGCATGTAAAATAACAGAAAAGTAAGATCATATGAATTCTTTAATTAAAGTAGATGGGGGATTATAGAGGCCCAGATTTTGTATGCTAAAAACAAAGAATTCATAAAATTAGACTTAAGAGATGACAGAGGAACTTATATATCTATTTAATCCAATAATATAATATCTATGAGACTCGGGAGCCATATTTGTAATCACTATTATCCAGAAGGCCAAATGATGAAATACATCTTATGATGTCTAGTATAGGCTATCCCAGAGGGACTCATCTTTGGCTGAGCAACTGTTAGGTGTACGGCCGAGCATTTTTTTAAAGCAAGGATTTGTAGCTCCTTATATTTTCATTATTGTGTTGAGGGCCATATTCTGCTCATAGCAGGAGAATGTCTGTTTATCTGTCAACAGAAGGGCAAGGATTATTTACCCCAAGAACTTCTAGGCTACAACTTGTCTAAGACAAAGATCTAAAGACCCTTCAAGATTCTGCTGATGCCATATAAGTTTTAATTCTATCTTATTTTTTATCGTCTTTCCCCACTTCCCTTTTCCTTTCCAGTACTGGAGCTTAAAACTAAGGCCTTATGTGTGTGCTATGCAAGTGCTGGATCCCCACACTACACACCAGTCCATTTTATGTTTTGTTTTGAGATAACGTCCCATTCTGTTGCTCAAGCTTTAAACTTGTGATTCTCTTGCCGCAGCCTCCCTTCGAGCTGAGACTACAGATGTATGCCATCATGTTCAACTTGTTTTACGTACTAAAAGAGAGGAAGGCATTTTAGAGAATATATGCAATTTAGAAAAAAATAGAAATTAAATAATAGTAATTACACAGCAATTCTGCCATTGAGAAATAACCATGGTTGACATTTTGCTATGTTTCTTTTTAAACTGTTTTTTAGATTTATAATTGAGATCATGGGGTATGTAGAATTTGGCATTCTGGCCTTTCCACATTCATATGTATTTTTCAAATCCTCTCTAACATTTTGTCAAAGTAAGTTTTTACTATCTGATAGTCCTAAGGAGGTGCCATTGATTCCTTCCACTCCTCTCCTGTTGCTGGATTGTTAGCGGTACAATGTCAATTGTGCTACTATGACAATTTCATTGTTAGTTTCTCTGTGACTCTCAGGTTGTTATCATAGAATTCCTGGAAGTAGGATCAGTTTCTTAAACATTTTAAGGTTTTGGTGGATCTTGTCCATAACACTCCATCTTAAGTGACTTATCAGATAAGATACAGCCCTTAAAAGTGGCACTTAGCTTCATAGAGTAAAGTTTTCTGCTCCACTTAGAGATTATGCAAAAGCTGCTTAATTATTTAGTGTTTACTTTTACTCCGGAGGCTGGAAATCAAACCCAGGGCTTCATACTAAACATGTGCTCACCACTGAACTACGCCCTATCTCTTATTTTAAAGTGATGACTTATTTTTAAAGGCTGAACAGCGTAGATCCCGTTCCCATGGGCTAGGCGCCAGGCTCATGGGTGTTTGATGTATTACTCTTTAAAAAGCACACTGAGCTAGTGCTCTCTAAGTCCTATTCACACTGCTATGCTCTGTGACTTTCTGATTCCTAAGGTCTTTAAGCGTGTGGGGTGTCAGTTGACAGCCATGAGCACCTTGAAATGCACAGTCTGAATATTTAATGCCACGGCTGGAATAATGTTGGGAACACTAGGAAGGAAAGGTCACTATCTCAACTGGCTCTAGAAAGAAGTCCATTTTTGTGAAACATGCACCCTGCAATCCCTAGGTTTGTACCTACCAGAAAAAATTACGGATCAGTTTACTTGTTCCTCAACAGAGTCCAGGAAGCAAGTCCTAAATGGAAAAGTGATTCATTAAGCAATATTTTGACTACAGGTTTTTGGTTCTTTTCTTCTCCACTCACAACAAATAATGACTTGAAATGGTATTGTGTCTTTCTTCTTTTAAATAAAGTCCCTTCTCGTTTTCATTGCTAGAAACCCAATCCCTAATGTGAAATAATTGGCAAGAATCTTTTTTGTAATGTTGTTTCTAACAAATTGTTTCATTTAAAAAAAAAAGCGTATTTACATGTTTTTCCCCGTTGTAATGATAAATGCAGGGCCTTGGGAAGACTTTGCAAACCATTGCTTTGCTTGGTTACCTGAAGCACTACAGAAACATTCCTGGACCCCATATGGTTTTAGTTCCAAAGTCTACTTTACATAACTGGATGAATGAATTTAAACGATGGGTTCCGTCTCTCCGTGTTATTTGTTTCGTTGGAGACAAAGATGTGAGAGTAAGTGAGAAACTACTTTTTTTTTCTTTTTTTTTTTTCGGAGCTGGGGATCGAACCCAGGGCCTTGCGCTTGCTAAGCAAGCCCTGTACCACTGAGCTAAATCTCAACCTGGAGAGAAACTACTTTTAAAAAGACTGTCAAGAGTCTTATTTCTAGACTGCAGTTGCATAATGTTCATGTTAAACACATTTAACTCAGCTATGACTACTACTACAACGACTACTAAATGACACTTGAGATGGCCTGAGTCCCAGCTGGGCTCTGTCATATTGTTGCTATACTAACTCCTGTACTTACCACGTTTATGAACTGTGTTTACTTTTCAGTATGTACTATTAGTCACCTTATCATTTGTGCTACTTAGGAGACAGAAATGTGGAAATTGGAACGATTTAAGTTTTGCTATTTAAAGTTCTGGCTTTACATACTTGTCCACACATAGAAATCTTCTGTGACTGTAGACAGCCTCACCATTTTGTATTTATGCAAGGCTTGTAACATGCCTGTGTATATTCTCAGATAATACTAGAATTTGGGTTTCGGCCAGGGAGGAAGGTGTTTAGATTAGCTATTTGTCCAGTTAGTAGGCTATAATTATTTTTTAGGATTGTAGAATCAATCAAAACATAATAAATTATCCAAAACCACAAAAAGAATAATTCACTTAGAGTATTATTGAAATTTGTCTTTATTTTGCCTCCAGAGAAGAGAATTTAAAATAAAAGTTTATACTATTTTACATATTTAGATAGATGAATTATCAAGAGATACTCAGCGGAATACTCCCATAATGAATTATGTAATTTTATCATTATCATTTTGCTTGAAGAAAAATTACTTAAATTTATTTAAATTTAACTTATAAGTAATTTATAAATAATATAATATAATAATTTATAAATACTGAGTTCATAAATTTAGAATCACAAGGCTGATTCCTCCTGAAGCCTTCTATTTTTCCATAGGAAATTGGTCACTTAGAATTCTGTTCTGGTCATTGTTAATATTTAATATAGTACTGTTCACTTCTTAGAGACTGATATTGATGTATCTAAAATTCTAGATGTTCATTTGTAGACCATTTGAACCTTGCTATCATATGGGATAGATATGTTGACCTTTTCATTTTTTTTTCTGGCTTTGAATAAATACTTTAGGAAGCTAGTATTCAACAATGAAAATTCAACGTCTGTAAAAGACATTTTAGTTGTGATTTTAGAGAAATTCTTGATCCTGTCTGTATAAAAAGAGATTCTCTTGATCCTAGTTTGTATAAAGTCATCTTGCAATCTGTTCCAGTATTGTTTTTCTTTATTTATCACAGAGAAATCTGTATCTAGTGGAGATGGAAACAGATATGGTCTTAATTCTTATATCACTACTGAGTGTGTAGTTACGAGTGAGTTTAAATGTGCACAATTCTAAGAGCCTTTTGTGTCATGTGTTTTTCAATATTTTATAAAGATACTTAACCCTAAATCTGGTCAATAGTTGCAAAAATTCTAAAAGAGTTAAGTTAAATAAAAAAAAAACCAAGTCTCAATTCCATGAAATTCTTGAGAAGCATGATGCTGAGTCTTCAACTCAATGAAACTGAGGTGGATAAAAGAGGTATCATTCTCTCCATTTTGTTAATCTAGGAAATCTTTTAATACATACCAAATACTTATAAATATTGTTGAATGAATCAACGATGCATTTGGTGCACGTTTATGAATTATGAAGTAGAGACTTTGTAATAACCCATTGATTTTATTTATGTGCCACAACTCTGAAATTATAGAACCAAGTAGTTCCTTTTCACATAGATTTTTCTGCTTCCTTTAAAATTTTGTGGTTTTACTTTGGCCCATAACATCTGGAATGAAGTTCATACCAGTTAAAGATGTTTTCAGTCAAGTTGCCTACCATGTTGGCCACTGCCTGTGAAGATTTAAAAATAGTTGTAAATAGTCTCCTGTTTTTAATAGCTTCCTTTACTCCACAGAGAAGATTCCCTTCATGAAACCACATCTGTAGCCTTATAATAACATTAAGAATTTCACAAAAATATTAAGGAGCTCTGGGACTCCTTACCAGAATACATAGTTATTCTCTGCTGGGAAATGAAGGAATATATAAGATGTCTCCAAAGGCGGGAAATGTTACTATGTGTTAAATATTTTATGCTTGTTAAATGAGATTATGTTAGTGCTTGGATCTTTGTGACACTAAGGTATACAGCTATGCTGTCCCATGTCCTTTTGGGCCTCTCATGACATGAAGTGTTCTGGTTCATGTAAGGTGAGATTTTGTTTTGTTGATAAATATATTCTCAACACAGACAGACTATTGGCCACAAAGTTATCTTTGAGCCCTTTCATGAGAGATTTTTCTATCTCTCAAATGAACTAGACAAAGTGGTCTATGGTGTCTCACATAGATCTTACTATTCTCCCTATAGTTTCTTTTGGTAATTACCCTGTCAACATAATCTAATATACAAACTTTATTTTGCATTAGGCGGCTTTTATTCGTGATGAAATGATGCCAGGAGAATGGGATGTTTGTGTGACTTCTTATGAGATGGTAATTAAAGAAAAATCCGTGTTTAAAAAGTTTCACTGGAGATACTTAGTCCTTGATGAAGCTCACAGAATAAAAAATGAAAAATCTAAGGTAAGTTCTCAGTAATGTTATCTAAGTAGTAGGCTTGTTTGTTCACTTTTCTGTGTTTAAAATGAAAAATAAGTAGCAGAAGATTGTGCTTTTATTCACAGAATGCGAATGACAATTAGTTTTTAAAGTGCTCATAAAGGCTAAATTATTCAATACAGAACCAATAAAAGTTGAGCACTGGCTTTCATGCAAATTAGGTATTTATTTGCAATCTCCCCTGTTGCAGCCTAACTCTGTCATGCTATAGCATTTTTAATATTGCTGAGAATATGTGATGTACAACTATCATTTGCATTGACTTATTTTTTATTATTGAGGAGTGACTTACCTTATGTGTCTTGTGGATTAGAAAAGGGAGTTTCCTGATTTATGTGAATTAGAGTCTGGTATTAATATTGAGAAACATAAATGATTTGCTGCCATTCAACTTCATCAGCAGTAGGAAAACCTTCACTTGTAATGATGAGCCTCTCTTTGGATCACTGGACTACTTTGGGAGAAACAGGGACAGAGCTGGAGCAAAGCCACCAGGTGGAGCATACTAATTTCACGTTGGAAGTAATACCTGATAAGAGGACGCATGTTAAAGAATAATTGCTTCATTAAGGACATTATGAGAATAGGATTTTTTCCAAAATTACTGATTTTATGTTTTTGTCAATTTTTTTTGTGGTCTTAAAACTTGAAATCTTAATACATAGTATCAAGGAAAACAAGCTCAATTCTGGTGCTAAATAATTGTGAGGCCAGGGGTGGAGCTTAGCTATGCATGTAGATGAAGATGGCTGGCGGAAGAAGATGTTGTTATGTAAAGTGATAGCTTGGATCCAATGGAAGACATCTGACTTTCCGAAACCCAAAACGGAGAAACTAAAGATTTTCACGATGGGGGAGGGCTCTCAGATGTAATATGATTTGTATCCTTTCAGGTGTGGACATGTCTAAGATGTTAGTGTTTGGTTGTGCTTTGTGGTGGCAATGCCAACTGAAGTAGCATATTTTTCCATGGAAAATTAATTTGAATGAAGTATATAACTGAATGGTGAGCATTCCAAGAACCAGAACAATGCTTACATAAGTTCTATTTTTATTTTAGCTTTCAGAGATTGTTCGTGAGTTCAAGTCAACTAATCGCTTACTTCTAACTGGGACACCTTTGCAGAATAACTTGCATGAGCTCTGGGCATTACTTAACTTTTTATTGCCGGATGTCTTTAATTCTGCAGATGTAAGTTTAAAACACAGTATTTGTGTGAGGGGGAGTGGTGCTCATGGTTGAACTGAGGGTGCTTAGCTAATGCTTTACTATTGATCTCCAATCCCAGCTCAAAGCCATATATCTTAATATATATTCCTAATGTTCATAATCATCTATATTGTCTCATTCCCTCCTTCCCTCTTCCTTCCTCCCATCTCACCCCTCTCCTGTATTGTTACTATTGTTGTTTGTACATGTGAGAATGTGTGGCGATCAGAGGAAAACTCGATCTAGTCAGTTCCCTCCTTGCATCTTTCTGTGTATTCCGGGGAATCGAACTCATGTAATTATGTTGACCCTGAGAGTCAAGTTTCTTTTTTTACATTTCAAATGTTATTCCCTTTCCCAGTTTCCCTCTGGAACCCCCATCCCATCCCCCACCCCTGCTTCCGTGAGAGTGCTCACCCACCTACCCACTCCCTCTTGCCTCCCCACCATGAGATTTCCCTGCACCGGGGCATCGACCCTTCACAGGACCAAGGCCTCTCCTCCCATTGATGCCTACAAGACCATCCTCTGCTACATATGTGGCTGGAGCCATAGATCCATCCCTGTGTATTCTTGGGATGGTGGTTTAGTCGCTGGGAGCTCTGGTGTGTCTGGTTGGCTGATATTGTTGTTGTTCTTATGGGGTTGCCAAAATCTTGTGCACTTACTGTAGAATTTTCACCCCTTCACAGGACTTTGATTCTTGGTTTGATACTAAAAATTGCCTTGGTGATCAAAAGCTTGTGGAAAGACTCCATGCAGTAAGTAATAGTGATCATAAACGTCAATAATCAATTTAAGGGAATATAATTGAGCAAGAAAACAAACATCCATAGAATCTGAAATTTTGGGCTTCCTGTTTATGTCAGTTTCATGGCTTCTCCCTTATAGCCTTGGTAATAACCCTATGTTGAACAAAGTCATTATATCCTTGACCTCTACGGAATATCTTTTGCTTTTGGTCTCAATTATCCTGTGGTCCTTCCTTGTGGAGGCTCTTCACTCCTACAAATTCTCCAGAGAGTAGAGGCCAGAGCCCTCTCTTGATTCTATCTCCCACCTACTGTCTTCTCTATCATCTGGTAATCAGCAGGTGATGCCCTCATATTTATTGATCAACATTTCTCATTCTTTGATAAATAATTACATCTACATTTACTCATTCTATTTCTTTTGTAATATGGCAGAGACCTCCAGTCCCCAGAGCCCTGCTTCAATCTGAAACAATCTTTGCTGTGCTCAGATAACTCTTCTGCTCCTACTGTCAATCCTTTTTACACCCTTGTTCTTCTGCTACACTGCCCTCACAACTCCAAACTGGAATATAGTGTAATGCTGTTTCCCTGTATGAGTATATAGTTCTTTTTTGTACTGAGACTGTTCAATACCAAGACAATTCTACAACCCTCCTTGAGGGAACCACTGATTTCATGCTCTCTAGGATAAGCTGGAATTTCATGGTATTGACTCCTTCAACATGATCTTCTATAGTTTTCTTTCTTTTTTCTTATAACTTGATTTAGATATTGCCCAACCCCATGTTGGGTATCTCTTGCCCTCCACCACTGTCAGTATGTAACACTGTTCCCTACTGAATGACAAAACAGAAGCCATTAAGTAGAAATTCATTCATGTGGTCCTGTCTTCTGAAGCTTTGTACATTTTGGTTAGTCAGCTGCCTAAGAGGAGGCATTATTTTCTCTCTGCTCAATGGCAAATTCTTCTGTGGGAGCTCTGAATCTCATCATTTCTTGTTTCCTTATGGACTTCATTCCATAGTTTAGTCCTTTAATGAACATCCCTCTATAATGTCTCATTTTCCTCAATACATAAGCATGCTCAGGTAGCTTCTCTGAGGTCCTTGAGAAGAAGTTTCTGAGTTACAACTTGGATTCTGGCATTAGTTTGTTTATTTTATTTTTTTGCCATATTTAAGCATAGCACAATTTTGGAAAAACAGCTTTTCTGTTAACGATTCACTCAGCTCTGTGAATACAACAAAGCTTAAGACATGTTTACAATGAAGCTCTTTACAAAGTCCATGTGGCTTCATGTCTAAGATGGGTTCCTTAGGCTTAGAAACTATGCTTAAGATGAGGGTCTGTGGGGAATGACTGAGGTAAACAGTCCCGTGGGAATCAGGATTTTGCCTGCCTCTAAGATAAAACAGAAGTCACATCGGCTGTTACAAACTACAAACGACATCTTTCACAAGGATGTGTTTTATGGCCTAGAAGTAATGCTCAATGTTTTAGGGGGAAAGGGACTGGGATAGTAAAACATAAATTCTGCAAGATATGGGCAGATCCTGGCTTATCAGACAGCAAAGGATTAGCAGGTTGTAAACTATCTCCATTCCCAGCATTCCGAGTGGATGGTATGCTAAACATCCTTTTCCTTTGAAGGATGCCTGTGAATTTAATTTTCTTGGGTTCTCAAGGGTTTAACTGTATGCACAAGTACTTTTCTCCCTATCGATTGATCCATCCATCTATCCATCCATCCATCCATCCATCCATCCATCCATCCATCCATCCATCCACCCACCTACCCACCCACCAATCCATCTACCTTTCTATCATTGACTGCTTCTTTAACTTTGGGTCCTTAACCATGATTTTCTCTTCATGTCAGCCAACCTTCTTGAGAGTAGTTTACCTTTATATCTTCCCTGTCTAACCTCCTATTTACTCATAAACCCACTAATCACTGATGGCGCTCCATTTCGTATGAGTGAAACCTATTCACATAGTTTTCAATGACTTTCCAGTTGCTAAATTCAGGGTATACTAGCAGTAATGTATGTGTTAATCATTATTAGAAACTATTTCTTGGTTTCTCTGGAGATCCACTGTAAAACCTATATACTTCTAGCTCAAGTTCACTTTTCATAAGCATCTTGTAAAATCTATATAGTACCTCTCCTTTTCCTACAGTTTTGCTTTCTACCATTTCAGTTAACCATGATTAATCATAGCCCCAAAATATAGAAAATCATAGAAATAAAAAACAATGATTAATCTCTATGCACTACATACCATCAATTTCCATACCAGTCATCATTCTTAGTACAAAATACTTCCTGCTGTTGAAAGAAATTACATTCATATAATTTATATTTATGTTGTATTATAATGTATTCGTTCTCTTTTATTGTTATTATTGATATTTCTATGCTGGGTTTATAAATTAAATTTATCATAGATATATACTATGACACACCATATATGTAGGATTGTGTATATCTTGTTATTTTGAGCATCTTATATAGATCTTGTAATTTCCAATGGGATTAATTTTTAACTTTATACTGCCTTCAGAGCACTTTTGCCTCAAAGTCTTAAAGACAGCTTAAATGCTGAATAGACTACTACAAATTTCTCTAGTGGCCTTGAAATTAGGTATTATTTTCAATGCAAAATATGTTAAACATACTATGACATTTTTCAGATGAATGAAGAAGAAAATTTGAAAAATCGAAGTCTGAGTCTTTAAATCTGCTTCTACTTATTAGCATAATGACTTTGATGAATTTACTGAAATCGAAATAATCATGCTTCGCTGGGTGTGGTGGTGCACACCTTTAATACGACCACTCATGGATCTGTGAGTTTGAGGCTAGACTGGTCTACGGCGTGAATTTCATGACAGCCAGGGTAGAGAAACCCTGCCTCCAAAAAACAAAAAAAAACAAAACAAAAAACAAACAAAACAAAACCAAAGAAACAAAAACAAACCCCCCAAAACAAAAAAATCAAAACAAAACAAAAAAACCCCAAACCCAAAACCAAACCAACCAACCAACCACCAACGAAATAAACAAAAGAAAAGAAATAATCATATTGTGAGCTGCAGAGACAATTCAGTCGTTGAAGAGGGTTGTTGCTCCTGTTTAGAGAGGACTCAGGCTTGATTCCTGGTACCTATATGCCAGCTCACAACCATTCCTAACTCTAGTTCCAGGGGATGTGATACTCTCTTCTGGTCTCCAGGGGCACCAGGTACATACATGCTGCATATACCTACATGCAGGCAAAACTGTAATAAATAAATAAACTTAAATAGTAAGTAAAATAAGTCAGAAAAATTGAAAAGAGAAGTAATTATATTCCTCTCAATGATTTATTATGAGGATTAACTACTGCCTCTAATGTTAATGGTGCAGTACGTGGCACATTGCTGGGAGGTTCTCCATGAGGAACACAAAATCTGTCTTTCGGGGATACAGTAATAACCTTTTCTCCATTCATTTTTTAAACAGTGCTTAAACTGTTTTTTTTATATCGATTTTTTCTCCTCATTCGTTTATTTATTTTAAATGACTGAATTTTAAGTTTACTTGAGGGAATTTGAACTGAAACTCTCATGTTCTATTTTCCCATGTTGAAAATAAGTCCTTGTATTAAAAGCAGTATGTAAAGCAAGACTTCTTCCACGATTATTCAGTAAGCAATAGTCTTAAGTTTTAGCATATTTTCTCCTGTCAAGTCACGGGTGTTTAATTTCCCTCTCTCATGTCTAGAGGATCTGAGAATGGAACCTAGAGTCTTCTGAATGATGAACATCCACTCTCTTTCATGAGCATTACCCTAGCCTCTATTCTTATTCTTTAAGGGGTCATGGTTTGGTGGTTGTTTACTGAGAAATTAGGCAGCTATTGTTATTGTTGGTGTTTGTTGTACATCAGGATAACAGTTTTAACTGTTAAAGCTGTAGTATTAGTGAGACATGCCATATGAAATCATAAGTGCTTTCTATGCTTTTATAATAAACATTGTCTTTTAGGTTTTAAAACCATTCTTGTTACGCCGTATAAAAACTGATGTAGAGAAAAGTCTGCCTCCAAAGAAGGAAATAAAGATTTACTTGGGACTGAGTAAAATGCAACGAGAATGGTGAGCAATTTTTCATCTGGTAACATTTATTTATATATAAGAATTCATTAAAAATAACATTTGCTAATTGTTCAGCTATGATAATTTACTTAAATGGTAAGTTACACTGTTCAATTATTCTATTAGAAAATTAATGTGTTCCATTTAAAAAGGGAAACGGGATTGTGAATATAGCTCAAACAAGTGAAAGTTGGCTGAAAACTTTCAGCAAGTAATGTAGTTAGTGGATAATTATCAGATGTAGCTGCTGGAACAATTGTTAGCTGATGACAGTTTCTAGAAATAGTATAGGGGCACAGGTCAATAAGCAGCATAGAAGTAAATAACATACAAAACAAAATGTTCAAATCTTTTGTTTTTTTGTTTTTTTTCTGATCATATTTTCTTTTGAATCAGAAAGAATTTTTTTTTGTTATTGTGACTGAACCTAGGGCACTGTGCATATTAGACATGTATTTTACCATTGACTGATACCTCCCGCATTCAATTCAAATCTACCTTTATCTACTTTATTCCTACTTAATAGGAATCCAGCCATATTGCTGGATTTTAATGGCATTGTGTTCTTAAAATTGATTAATTATAGTTTACCATTTTAGGTATACAAAAATTCTGATGAAAGATATCGATGTTTTAAACTCTTCTGGCAAGATGGACAAGATGCGACTATTGAATATTCTGATGCAGCTCCGAAAGTGTTGTAATCATCCTTATCTGTTTGATGGAGCAGAGCCTGGTCCACCTTATACGACAGATGAGCACATTGTCAGCAATAGTGGTAAAATGGTAGCTCTGGATAAGCTATTGGCGAGAATTAAAGAACAGGGTGAGCGAGGAAATTTTTTTTTTAAGTTAGCATGGAATAAACTCACGATAATTTGTATGTGAATAAATATTCATTTATCCACTCGGCTAGGGGACATTGTTGAGTAATTACTCTTTGTCAAGAATTCTCCTGCAGTATAAGAATGCAAAGATGACTACAATGATGGTTTTGGCTTGGAGAATTTCACAGTTTAGTGAGGAAGAAGACTCACAGCACATTGTTCTAAGTGCACTTCATCCTGCTGTTGAGAAACGGGGAATCGGGAATGTCTTCCTAGTGATGATATTTGAAGTGAAGACGGGATTGTAAGCAGGAGTGGGCCGTTAATAATGGGATGGGTGTGCTTGTCTAGGGCAGTGAAACGGACCATAGCACAGGTATTTATGGTATGAATCGTAGCACGGCAATTTGTGAATTTGGTAAGGATTGATTGTGCCAATTATGCACCATTATGCACCAAATTATGGAAGGTCTTTTAAACCATACTACAAAGACTTTATTTTTGGATGTAGAGGAGTTAAAGAAGATTTGATGAAAGGAAGTAACATGATCAGGATTGTATGTAAGGAGGATAATGTTGGAAGCACTATATGGGAAATCTGGGGATGAGAGAGAAAAACCAGAAGACGAGATGAAGACAGTTGCAGTAATAATCCAGAGAGAGATTATATGAGCCATTGTAGATCCTTGTGACAACGACAAGGCAGAGTCTAAGTCATGGTAGTGTATGTGCAAGATTTTTTAAAATTTTTTTATTTATTTGTTTATATCCCAAATGCTGCTCCTCCTCCCGGTCCCTCCCTCACCAAGTCTCTTCCCCTGATCTGATCCCCTCTCCCTTCTCCTCTGAGCGGGTGGGGTCCCTCCTGGGTATCCCCCATGCCGGCCCATAAAGTCTCTGTCAGATTAGGTGCATCCTCTCCCACTCAGGCCAGACGGGCAGCTGTGAAGACTGAGTTGCATGTCTGCCTCATGCCAGCCTGTGTATGTTCTAATAACATAGTTCAGATTCTGAGAGCTCCCAGGGGTTCAGATTTGTTAACTTTGTTGGTCTTCCTGTGGAGTTCCCCTCTACTTCAGGGCCTTCAATCCTTCCTCCAACTCTTCCATAGGTGTCCCTGACCTCTGTCTAATGTTTGACTGTGGGTCTCTGTATCTGTTTCAGTCAGCTGCTGGGTAGAACCTCTCAGAGGATTGTTATGCTAGGATTCTGTCTGCAAGCGTAACAGAGTAGTATCATTAATAGTGTCAGTGGTTGGTGCTTGCCCATAGGATGGGTTTTATTTTATTTTATTTTATTTTTACTTTTTTTTTTAGGATGGGTTTTGAGTTGGGCCAGATATTGGTTGGCCTTTCCTTTAGTCTCTGCTGCATTCCTACACTTCTTTTAGATGGGACAAATTTTGGATCGAAAGTTTAGTGAGTGGGTTGGTGTCCCTATCTTTCCACTGGGTGGGTCTTGCCTGGCTACAGGAGGTAGGTTCTACCAGTTCCATGTCCCTGAGATGTTAGGCATCTCAGTTAAGATCACTGGCACTGACTCCTGGGAGCCGCCCCCATCCCAGGTCTCTGGGACTTCCTAAAGATTCTCCATTTACCCCTACGCCCGTCAGCTGTAGATTTCCATTCATTCTCCTGGCCCTCTGAGCCGCTTTCCTGTCTCTTCTCCCTTCCATTTCTCTCTGCCTCCTATCACCATGCTCCTCCTCTAAGTGTGACTCAAGCACTTGGGGCTTCCTTCTTGTTTAACTTTTGGGTCTGTGGGGTGTATCATAGATACCTTGTACTTTATGGCTAATGTTCACTTACAAGTTAGTACACACCATGCATCTCTTTCTGCATCTGGGCTACATCACTCAGGATAATATTTTCTAGTTCCATCCGTTTGCCTGCAAAATTCATGATGTCTGCAAGATTTTTTAAGAACTAAAGAAAACCTTATAGTTTAACACATAGATAACTTTGTGTAACATTCTTTCTTTTTGTGTATGTGTTTGTGTTGTCATGTTCGTATGCCATATTATTTAGATTGTTTATGATGTTTTTTTTCTTTTTGACTTTCAAGGTTAACTGGAATTATTTGCATATATGAACTGTGCAAAGATAATGCATGTCATCATGTAATTTTCATACTTCACACACGTTTAACTCTATTTTCTGGTGAAATAATTTAGGATCAAGAGTTCTCATCTTTAGCCAGATGACTCGACTGCTAGACATTTTGGAGGATTATTGTATGTGGCGTGGTTATGAGTATTGTCGACTGGATGGACAAACCCCACATGAAGAAAGAGAGGTGAGGACAGGAAAGTGAAGCAAGATGTCAAAAATCGGCATTCAGTTGCACAATGTTTCTTTGCTGTTGTTTTAAGCTTTAGTCTGTTCTACTGTTCAGTGATACTGACTTTCTTACTGCCACCATGATCTTTCTTCTATAATCATTCTTCCACATTTAGTTTCCATTCCACTGATTTTTTCCAAACCATCCTAGGCTCTTCAGATATATGCTTTTCTAAGAACACAATCTCTTTTAGCCATTGCTCCATTGATTACTGTCTCTCAAAATGACTCCCCGACTTCAGATTATGTGTTTCTTTTCCTTTCTGAATTTGTGTCCCATGGTGGACCCTTGCCATTTGTGGAGTCTAATGGTGGTCATTTGGTCATATGATCACCCAAGTCTAGTATTGAAGGGACAGTCTTGGCTGTGGAGGGTTTTTGTAAAAGTGAAATATGACAACATAGGTGTAGGTACTTATGAGTTTGGGGTTTTAGGATGGTCAAATGTTTGTTCGTAATCATGAATAAGTATACCTACCTAGCGCCCATTATCTTCTTCATATTTGGAAATTCTTGTAAGTCTTTAGATTATCCATCACAAAAGGCATAATTGAAGGCATTGTAAACCCATTAAATCACTTTGTGGATAGCTTTGCTATTTCTTTCTCTCTTTTCTATGATCCTTTAGGGGTCTCTCTCTCTCTCTCTCTCTCTCTCTCTCTCTCTCAACAATACTCATGTTAAGGGCAAATGAACAAGATTTATGGTATAGTGGAAAATACCCGGAACTTGGTTTGAAGATCTGATTTTTACCACTAATACCACCACTTTCTTTTTTTTTTTCTTTCTTTCTTTCTTTTTTTTTTTTGGTTCTTTTTTTGAGCTGGGGACTGAACCCAGGGCCTTATGCTTCCTAGGCAAGCGCTCTACCACTGAGCCAAATCCCCAACCCCACACCACCACTTTCTATTAGCCATTTAATTCTATGAGTCTCAGTATCTTTAATAGTACCATAAAGATAAAATTGATACTAATGCTTCTTCCTGATGACATTGTGAAGATTGGTGGGCATAATAGGTACAAACAGTTTAAAACCACACAGTGCACTATATTCTGTGTGACAGGAAATTGCACACAGGTCTTTCTGTCTCAGGCACCTTCTCAGGCCATGTTCTTCTACTTCCACAGTTCCTTCCATTGACAAGGCTTTCTGTCTCTTATGCACACCCTTACTGAAGTCTGGATACCACATACATAGTGCAGCTTTGCCAACAGCACACAGACTTTTATGTTAAACCTTTACTGTTACCAATTAAAAGGAAACAGCTATGGTAACTTTTACACAGAAAAGGATGCTTAAAAACTTTAATTATCTCCCACCTTATAGTTTGAAGTGCTCTGACATAGTTACTTGACACTTTTGTTGACTTAGTCCTGAGAACCTTTTTCTTCATAAGCATAACATCTTCAGTACTGTTAAAGATGAATGCCCTTTCTTGCTAGAATGAAAAGGACATGAAGGCAGTATTTAGTAGGTATTATCTGGCCTCAAAATGCCAGTTGTCACTTCTGACCTATTTCTCTGTTCATTACTTAGCTACACACAAATTCTTGAAATTTTTTGTTTTGTTTAATTTTTTTCTGTTGTGTTTCTTTCTTTGTTTTATTATTTATTAACTATTTTATTTATTTACATCCCAAATGTTGCCCCATCCCCCTTCTCAGAGTTCTTGCCCCTCCCCTCCCTTCACTTATCTCTTTTTTGAACTTTAATATTATTCTTTGTTCAAAGATTTTGAATTACAGGCATCCCATTTGAATACAGAGACGTCAGAGCCATTCTTTTTCCCCCTTCTGGGAGATGTCCTGTTTATGTTGCTATTTATATAATAATTTCATGTCTTTTTATATTTGATTCTTTGCTCTGTGTATCAGCAGTGGAGATTTTTTCCCTCAATAGTTCTGACATTTGCCCTTTCCCTATGGATAAACTAGCTAGGCCTCTGATCATCCTCTGACTTAATTGGTTTCAGTTTTATAGGGAAAAGACTTAGCATTTAGCCAGAAGATACTATAAGCTAGGCACCTGGTGTTTCCCAGTGATTCTCCCGAAAATCTGGTTAAGGTACTGACAAACCTGTGCCACATTAAATTGGGTCCCAGAAGAGTTAAAGGCTTGTGTTTCAGATGTGGCTCAGTTGAGTTATGCTTCACTTCCAGGTTTTTGCACCTGTCACCGCACCTTTATGCGTTCCACAGTTTCATGATCTACTGACTATAGTCCTGCTAGGCACCTTGTCTGACTAGAACATATACCATTTTTCCCTATTGCATTAAAAACTGTGCATTTTGTGAGTATATAAGTAATATACACATACTGAGAGAGATTAACAAAATCAATTATATGGGAAATCTTTATGGGAAATAATATGAAAGAAATTGGTACCATACTATATATGCACTATACATAAAGTTCAATATATTAGTACTTTTAATCAGGATTATATTGCACTTTATCCATAAAAATAATCACTATATATAGTTTTAGGAAAATATTTAGGCTTAATGATGTACTCTACATAATATGTCCCTTTATTGCTGATGATTTGGGTTGTTTCCAATTTTTCATTGTTTTAAATCATGCTATCTATAGTGAAAGTCATAAATTTTGTGCACATCTCTGATTATTTCCTTAGGGTAAGTTCCTGGAAGTGGCTTGACTGGGTCAAAGGGTATGAACTGTATTAAGGCTCTTGGTGCACGTTGTCAAATTGCTTTCTAGAGAGGTTGTTCCAATTCACCCTCCCAGAAGCAATATCCCTTTGTTCCCACATCAGCTTTGAGTATTTCCATTTCTATTTATCCTTAAAGTGTCATTCTATTCTTTCTTTTCATCTATTTGATTACTAGTGAGAAACTAACATTATTCTTGTAGTTTTGAACATTTGTATTTATTCTGTGAGTAGAAGTTCTTCTCCTTTCAGGTCCTATTTTTTATGGAAGACAGTATTTTCCTAATCAATTTCTATGAGAACTTTGTGTAGAGGATATTAACAACATATTAATTTTAAAGATTCATGGCTAAATGTTCCTGGTCATGTCATTCTGATTTTCTTGATCACTTTCCCTTTGTCGTTATAGTAATATAGATCATCTTACTCTCATTTGAATTTCTCAACTTTTCTCTCTTGATTGATCTTAGCCACACCTTGTCTACCAGTCCTCACAATGCTATTGACATTTCTGCCATGTTACCCAAAGATAGAGTTCAGCTTTTAATCAAGTAGAATAGTCTTACTATTATTTTCAAAGAATGCAAATGAATGATTCGCTTAGTTAAATTTATTTGTATGGTTGTTCTATGTTTGTCTCTATTGGTTAACATTTGCAAATTTCTTTAAAAAGACACATTTTCTCCAGCAAATTACACAGTGCAGTGTATAGGGAAATAGCTTGGAAGAGAAGAATATTATAATGTATTAATTATAGAGAATATTATATACAAAGTGTAAAACTATTTTCTGTGAGCATGCTAACTTTTTTCTTTCTTAAAATTTGGAATGTAACTCAGTTTTTCTCTTTTTATATTTCTTTGTGAATTAAAAAAGGAAGCAATAGAAGCCTTCAATGCTCCGAATAGCAGCAAATTCATCTTTATGCTGAGTACTAGGGCTGGAGGACTCGGAATTAACTTGGCAAGTGCTGACGTGGTTATCCTATATGATTCAGACTGGAATCCACAGGTTGATTTACAAGCTATGGTTAGTAACATTTAATGATACAAGGAAATCATTGAACCTCAGAATGCTATTGTTTACATAGAACAAAGGTAATTTATGATTACAGGGTAACGGTTTTGGAGTGATTTTTGTGAAGGTTAGAATTAAAGTTGCTGAGTTAAGTGTGAAAACAAAAGAAATGAAAGCTAACAGATATGCTTCAAATAAAACTATAAAACTTACATATCTATCTATATATGTATATCTAATCTATATCGATATATCTAATGTATATATCTATACCTAATCTACATCCATATCTATGTATATCAACTTTTTCCTATTCTTGCATGTTGAGGAGGCATTCTGAGTTTATTTAACTTTTTTTCTTTTTTCTTTTTTTTTCTTTTTTTGGAGTTGGGGACCGAACCCAGGGCCTTGTGCTTGCTAGGCAAGCGCTCTACCACTGAGCTAAATCCCCAACCCCTTCTGAGTTTATTTAAATGAAAAGGATTAAAACTTAATCTCATTATTTTGCTTAACAAATGCCTACTAAAATCTTTAGGTCAGGCATGATGGCTATTAATCCCAGCACTCAGAATCAGAGGCAGGGGGATCTCTATGAGTTTGAGGTCAACCAGGTCGACATAAGGAGTTCTAGACCAGATGCATGGCTAGACACTGTTAAAAAATCTTTAGTACCGATATTTGAAAATGTTACATTTTAACATTTGTAATAAAGTAATTGGGTTGAATAGGTAAACATGTAAGAAAGGAAAGTGTGCTATTTGAGGTTATAAAAAATGTGTGCGTGTGCATGCATGTGTTGTATACATTTGTATGGGTGTGCAATCCTGACAGCACATTTGAAAGCCTGAAATTGACATGAGGATGTTCCCCAGTTGCTTCTCTATCTTATATTTGAGATAGGTTCTCTTACTGAACCTGGAGTTTGTCACTTTGGTTTGACAGGTTGATCAGTGCCCCCAGCCCTGCCCCAAGTCTCAGTCTCAGTGCTAGAGTTGTAAGTGAGCCCCACCTTGCCTGGCTTTTATGCGGGTACTAGAGATCCCAACTTAAGTCCTTATATGCCACTGAGCCATCAAGTTGTGTGTGTGCGTGTGCATATGTGTGTGTGTGTGTGTGTGTGTGTGTGTGTGTGTGTGTAAGAGAATGTTTTATCTTACCTTTTATCACAGTCTGGTCACTCACAGATTGCTGGTTGGAGTTGGAAGTTTTAGGTGTTAGTTTAGTTGAATCGTCTTTGAAAGCGCCTTATTGAAACATTTGGTTATGGGACTGTATTGTTTTTCCATTTACTACAGGGACTTTTTCAAGCCTGTTTCTTTGATTCTCTCCACCTCCCCTCTGTTCTCATTTGCTCTCTTAGTTTCTGCATTTTAAACACACTCTCCACATGCTTATAGTTTGCCAGAAGTTGCCACCTGCCACCTTTGCTAATTATAAACCATTGGAGCAATTCTACAATCTTAAAATTATGAAGATCTCATTAATATTTATGAGCCTTTACTATGCATCCCAGAATTGCCTTGGTAAGCAGAAAGAACTCCTTGACGATGAGATAAAGCAGACTTTTGTTAACATAGCAGCCCTTGCTAACTGCTTTGCTTTTTCAAAAACTCCTTGCTCCTCCTGGAGATGTTTGCATTTAGTGAGTTAACGTAACCTAGTAACTCAGTGCAGAAGCCTTAGCTGTATGACATTCTGGAAGTTTCCCAGTAGCAGCACAGCACACTTTGAAATTTCTTTGTTCCCAGAAGTCTTTGGATATCCTTAGCATCCATCATCCTCCTTTCAAAAGTGACAGGTTTAGAGAGGTTTAAGTCTGGCTTTTGTTTTCAGATATTTATAGCGTTGTAGTTCAATGTCGAAGTCTTTTCTACAGTCTGTAGTATCTTACAGTTGGATTTTTTTTTTCTGCTAGGATCGGGCACATCGCATTGGTCAGAAGAAGCCAGTACGAGTCTTCCGTCTCATTACAGACAACACAGTGGAAGAGAGGATTGTAGAGAGAGCTGAGATAAAACTGAGACTTGATTCAATTGTTATACAGCAAGGTATTTCTATGTAGAAACTTCATTAATTTGAGGAGGTGTAAAACACATTTAGTTTCCTTCAGAGGATATTGCTTTTCAATAAAGGTTGACTGAAAATCACAAACTTAGTGAAAATAACCTTTTTCCTTTCCTTTTTGGTTCATATTATAATGGTTCAGCTGTTTCTTTTTTTCCTCCAAACATATATATATGTATATATATGTATATATATGCGTGTGTATGGGTATATGTATATATGCACACAAATGAATATTTTGTCCTTGCTCTTTCAAATTAATGACCTCTTTTTAATAGATTGTTATTACATGTGTGTATGTATATGCATATTCCTAAATATACCATGCTCAGTCTATATAATGTTACCTGTATGTAAATAATCTTCGAGAAAAGATGTTTGTAATCTTTGTAATTTAAGCCTATGCCCTCAGTACATGAAATAAATTCACTGTGTTATACTTGAATGCCAATGACATGACTTTTATGGTATCTTATACTATTAGTTAGCAGAAATACGTTGGTTTCTGAAAATTTAAATGAATATACATCAGAGCATCTTTCCATGCAGAGAAGTAATCTGAAAAATGGAATCGGAACACAAAAAGGTATTAACAGTGAAATAGGAAATGTGGTAGAAGAAAAACTTGCAGTTACTTACTAATTTTCTCATAGATCTGCTTTATGTATGATTTAGTCCAATGCGTCTCATCAGAATCATTATACTGCACTTTCTTTGAAGTGTAATTGAATATATTCCGTTTTGATTGTTATTAGGAAGACTCATTGACCAACAATCCAACAAGCTGGCAAAAGAGGAAATGCTACAAATGATACGCCATGGAGCCACACACGTTTTTGCCTGTAAAGAAAGTGAGCTGACGGATGAGGACATTGTAACTATTCTGGAAAGAGGGGAAAAGAAGGTTGGTTGAAAATAGCACTGCATTTCCATAATGGGTTATTTACAACCCATACATTTATATGTTGTGTTGGGGTGAACTGCATGCTTCAAATTAAGTTAAGGTCTTCCTAAGAAGGGTTGTCTTTGCCAGCATGGGGCTCTACTTTACTTTGTTTTAATTCCTATTTTAAGGCCAGTCACACTAGCATTTAAAGTCAAGTGACCTTATGTCCTTTTGAAAATACCCATTGCATCCTGGACTTAATCACACATGGATGGGCTTCGTTGCGTGATTGTTTTTTACACTGTATTACACACAATACAATAGAAAGCATTTTGCAAACAGTGTGACACATTAAATCATTCTTTATCAAATCACCCTACCTAGTTTTACCATATTGCAGTTTTATGTCTAATGTGGCCATTCCACAAATGATGCCTAGTTTCAAACAGAAGAGAAGGGAAACTGAATGCTCTAATGATTTTCCCTGGGCTTATCGCACTTTATACTTAAAAAAAAAAATCATTACAGCTTTGTCTCACCTGAAGCTACCTCAGTATTTTTAATAACATCAGATATTTAATATCCAGTAACTACTCAAAGTTTTAGGTGGTTCATAGCTAGTTAGTTGTCCTTACAGAAATATTTTCTTTTTTAAAAAAGTGCACGTAGATTGTACATAAGATAACTCTCTGTGTATTTTCCCCCAATTTACTTGGTAAAAAAACCTGGGTTGTTTGCCTTTTGACTTAATCATTGGATAGGTTTTGTGGATTGCATATCTATGCCTATTTTAAACATGTTCAGGACTGTCTCGGTTCTTTTGATCATTCTACAACAAAATACCAGAGGCTGACTATTTTGTAGGGGAAAAAGATGTTTGGAAGTACAAGAACCTGGTGCCAGCTTTGGCTTCCAGTGGGGGCCTTGTGAAGGATAGCATTATGTGGTGGGAACATGTGTGCACAAGAGAGAGGAAGTAAGAGAAGTGCAGGAGAAGATTTTCCGATTTTGTAACAACCCATTGTCATAGTAATTAATCCAGCCACACTAGAGCTAGAGAGCAGGCCTCTGAGACCTAACTTACTTCTGAGGGAAAATCCTTAATCTCTCTTAAAGACATAATAAACATCTCTTTGATATTCTGCCAATTCAATACCATTGCAGTGGGGACCAAACTGGCAGTTTATAACATTTAGGAAATAAAAACAAACTATGAAAAATGTAGTAAAAATATATCCTGCAAAGATTCAACTTGATGCTCAAACTGCTTTTGTTTTAAAGGTCATAGAACAATCTTGTGTTACTATGTTTTATATCAATATGCAAACGTCTCATAGTTTAACTTTACCTTTATGGAAGTACTAGCAATTCCTCTCATTAAAATTATACAAAGGAAATTATAATATAGATACATTTTTAGGGATAAATGTCCTGTAAAGAAGCCCTGAATGAAAATATTTGGGAATGAAACATTTGATGTTTTTCAAATACTTGAGAGAAATTAAAATTTTAGATGTGTGTGTGTGTGTGTGTGTGTGTGTGTGTGTGTATGTGTGTGTGTGACTGGAGATAGAACGTAGGGCCTTGCATGTTATATGTAAGTACTCTACCACACATTTTACCATAATGTCAGGAAAAATATGTTCTCTCTTGTGTTCTTCCCCCTCCTCTCGCTCAGTTGTGCATTATTTTTAGAATTTTTATTTTATCTTATTTTATTTATTTTACATGTATGAGAATTTTCCTGCATAAATGCCTGCACACGACATGCATGGTTGGTGTACCTGGAGGACAGAAGAGAGTGTTAAATAGACTTGGATCGGAGTTATGAGTGAGCCACCATGTGGTGCGAGGAATTGAACTTGAGCCTCTCTGTACAAGAGTCACAAGTGCTTAAACTGCTGGGACATCTCTCCAGCTCTAGTATTTCGTTCTTCCCTTGCAACTTAGCAGAGTAGATAATTCATGTCAAACTGAATTCCAGAAAAATAGAAAATTCACATTTTGTAAGTTGATTCACTGATAATTTTCTCATTTCAATATATTCAACTTTAGACTGCAGAGATGAATGAACGCATGCAGAAAATGGGAGAGTCATCTCTAAGAAATTTTAGAATGGACCTTGAACAAAGTTTGTACAAGTTTGAAGGAGAAGATTATAGAGAAAAACAGAAGGTAACTTAATACTTTCAGCCATTAAGCTGTCAAGTTTTCATTTTTCCTTGTTAAATCTATTGAAATAACACAGGCACTTATGTAACGCAAGGGTTAGCTTTAATATATTTGCTTTAAAATGATGATAGTTATGTTTGCTGTTGTCACTGTCAGTGGAATAGTCTTGTTTCAAGTTTTGGATCTAAAGCATTTCATGTTTTGGTTGGTTTTAGTTTGTTTGTTTTGTTTGGTTTTAGTTTTGTCTTGTTTTTGGAATATTATCAGCGATATTACTACTCTGACAATTTGAAGTCTGAACTATTCCAGAAATTTCTTTAAAATTTGGAATTTGGGAGCACTTTTGGATTTCAGATGGTTTTGTTTAGATGGGAAAGCTCAAGCCGCACTACTGCTTTTGTTAGTGAAAGGGAATACAGGAGTGTGTGCCTTAGACCCGGATCTCAAGCTGAAACCTCATCTCCATCACTAGGTAATAGCTGTGGGTACTTAGCTTTCTCATGGAGGAAAGGCAGATTCTAGTAGGTAGACAGAGTGACTTTCATAGGAAGTGAGTTAGTATTTGTAAAGTAATCAGCACTGTGCCTACAAGCAAGCGTCTTAGTTGCTTATCCTGTTGGAATGATTAAAAAAAAAAAAAAAAACAAACCAAAAAACAAAAGCAACTTACACGGGGCTGGAGAGATGACTGAACAGTTAGAAACAAGCATGCTCTTTCAAAGAACCTGAGTTCAGTTCACATCATCCATATGAGGTGACTCATAATCTTTTAGAACTCCAGCTCCAGAAGATCTGTCACACCTGTCATCTGTGTGCTTGCCTACACACACACACACACACACACACACACACACACACACACACACACACACACACACACACACACAGAGCTAATTTGAATAATAAAATGTTGTAAATGAAACTTAAAGAAGGGACGATTGTTTATTTTGGGTATACAGTGCAGGGTTCAGTAAGTACATCATGGGAGGGGTATCAAGGTAGTAGGAGCTTGAAGCAGTTGACCGTATTGCATCCACTGTCAGGAAAAAGACAACAATAAATGCTTTTGTCAGCTCACAAAAAATACTACAGAGCTTAATGTTTATATATGTCACCTTAATTATTGAAATATTAACAAATTACTATCAGTCTTTGTCATTCAACAAACAAACAAACATGACTAACAGGGTGTGGTGGTACTCCTTTAATCTCAGCATGAGGCAGCGACAGACCTTAAAGGGCAGTGGGGCCATGGACAAGGGCTGGGGCAGAGGGGCAGCGGGCAGCGGGGCAGAGGGGCAGAGGGGCAGAGGGGCAGAGGGCAGAGGGGCAGAGGGGGCAGAGGGGGCAGAGGGGGCAGAGGGGCAGAGGGGCAGGGGGGCAGAGGGGGCAGAGGGGCAGAGGGGCAGAAGGGCAGAGAGGCAGAGGGGCACAGAGGGGAGGGGGCAGAGGGGCAGAGGGGCAGAGAAGCAGAGAAGCCAAGAAGCAGAGGGGGCAGAGGCAAATTCTGTGAGGCTGGTTTGGTCTACATAGTGAGTTCCAAAGCAGCCAAGGCTGCACAGTAAAGATGCCCTGTCCCCAAAACCCAGACCAAACCAAAAGAGGACCAAAACCAAACTAGACTTTTTTAAGTTCCTAACAAAATCAAATGGAAAGAACTTACACACCTTGTCTTTGACATACATCGCCCACTCTACAATCAGCATCCTATGCCAAAGTCGTACATGTGTTACAATTATGAACATACATTAACACATTGTCAC
Organism: Rattus rattus; assembly: GCF_011064425.1. Lineage (NCBI taxonomy): Eukaryota > Metazoa > Chordata > Mammalia > Rodentia > Muridae > Rattus > Rattus rattus. The sequence continues at coordinate 110,567,957 of NC_046172.1, forward strand.
CCTAAATACATCATTTAAAACGGGGTTCTCTCTCTCTCAGGGTGGTGTGTTCTATGGCTTTTAACTAATGTATAGGAATCTACTATTATAATATTATTAAGAATTTTCACTGCATTTAAAATCCTTTGAGCTTTACTCATTCCTACTTTTTTTTCTCTCTTGGCTCATCTTTTTTTTTTTTTTTTATTGTTTCTTTAGTTTTGCATTCTTCGGAATGTCATACCATTAAATGAAGCCTTTTTTAGGTTGACTTCCTTCATTTAGTAATATATGGTTCATTTTCCTTTGTCTTTCTTCATGGGTCAATGGCCCAATTTCTTTTTAGCACCGAGATTCCACATTCGGAATGTATTGCTGTTTATTTATTCATTCACCTACTAAGGGACATCGTGATTCTTTCCAAGTTCTGGTGGTTTTGAATAAATCTACTGTACACATCTGAATGTAGGATGTCTTAATAAAATGATTTTGATTCCTTTGGGACTATAAGGAAACATGCTTGTTGAGTCCTATGACAAAAGTAGGTTTAAATTTATAAATCTAATGAAATCTAATTCTTCCAAAGTGGCTATGTCACTTCACATTCTCCAAGCAGCAAATCAAAACTCAGTCCATATCTTTGCCTGGATTTTGGTGCTGTCAAAATACCGGGTTTTTACCTTTCTAACAGGTATATAGTAATTTTCCCTTATTTTATTCTGTAATTTTTGAGATTATAACATAATTATATCATTTCCCCTTCCCCATTTATCTCCCAATCAACCCTACCTTGTTCTCTTTAAAATTAACTTCTTAAATAAATAAATACAACCTGTTCAGTCCCTATAATGTTACTTGTATGTACGTTTTTAAGGCTGATTTTTTGGTATTGTAAAACCAACCCATGTGCTCTTGTCTGAGGAAGACTATTCCTCCTGCCGTCAGCATTCCTTTGTTACTTGTAGTTCATTGTGTAGGGTTTAGGACACATGAGTGTCCCTCCTGTCTACATTAGCATGCCTATCAGTGTTGCCCCTTTCAGCTTGTATTTAGGCATTCACGCTAGTGAAACTTCATGGGTATGTAGCTTCTTAGACATTTCTAGGAGACATAACCTCACAGCAAACTTTCTCTTCCTCTGGCTCTTAGAAATTTTTATTTTTCAGTCTTAGGGTTTTTATTGTTGTGAAGAGACACCATGACCAAAGCAACTCTTATAAAGGACAATTTGGTGCTGGCTTACAGGTTCGGAGGTTCAGTCCATTATCATCAAGGCAGGAAGCAAGGCAGTGTCTAGGCAGACATGGCACTGGAAGAGAAGCTGAGAGTTCCACATTATGATCCCAAGGCAGTCAGAAAGAGACTTGCTTCTACAGGCAGACAGCAAGCTCTCTCTTTAGCAGTGGGTGGAGCTTGAACACTAGGATCCCTCAAAGCCCTCCTACACAGTGACACACTTCCTCCAACAGGACCACACTTATTTCAACAAGCCACACCTATTCCAACAAGGCCACACCTCCTAATAGTGCCACTTCCTATGGGCCAAGAATATTCAAACCACCACACTTCCGCTTCTGAAGTGATCCCTGAGCCTCAGGTGCTCAGAGTGTATTATTGATGTATCAGTTGGAACTGGGATCCACAACACTGCAGGGTGATCTCTGTGGTTAAAAAAAAAAACAAAAAAAACTTCAATATAGGGTGATAGCTACATTGTATTTGTGGGTATAAGGATTAATACAGAATGCAGTTAGGACTTATGCTGATTTAGTAAAGTGGTGGTTGTAGGTTCTCTGCAAATATCAATGGCCTCACCAGCCCTGGGTAGTTGGCTGGGTTTCTAATACCAGGCATGATTTCCCTCCTCTTGAGTGTGTTTTAAGTCAACACATGAAAGAGCTGTTGGTTGCTTCCAACACCCTCAGAGTTATTGTGCCCTGCTGGTCATCATTGTGGTTTACAAGTACCATCACTATGTAGGACTGTTAGTTGCTTCCCTCTTTTGGAAGTTTGCATGGCACCTTCTGGTACCTTGAAGAAAACTAGTCCTCAAGGAGGCGTAGTTCTCAAGGAGGAGGCATTCAAGCCAGTTTCACATAAGGGACCTGTGTGTCTGAAATCTATGGTATCTTCAGCAATAGGGACTTTTCTTTTACTTCCAGGGAGCGGCCAAGGGTAATAGCAACACTCTGAAATCTTTTGGGAGTCTCTTGGGCCCCTGTGACCAACAACTCAAAAGAGGAATTCTCTTGCCTGATGTTGCAGCATTTTTTTCCTGTGTATGTTCCTAGTCGCTCCTACTCTGTGAGAGTTCTCCAGTTTTTGTTTCTCTTTCATGATCTGGAAGCTTTGGAAAATCATTCATCAGTTATTTGTAACTTGTCTCTCACTTTGTGTTGTTTGGACCATTTTTCATGTGCTTACTGAGATTATGTATTTTTGGCAAGAATATTCCAGAAGGGTTGTTGGGCCCTGTATATATTATCATATATCAATATAAGTGATATAAACCAGCATTTTAAGGGTGATGTTAACCTTCTTCACTTACCTGCTGAGTTTCTTTCCTATGAATTTAGTATTTTTTCTTTTGTAATTGGTAACTATCTTGCTAAGGAAGTTTTCAAGTTTGTAGGCAATGATCTTAGCATCTGTTGGGAGAATTATTGTCTTGATGTTTGCCTGAGGGCAATTTTCTCATTCCATCTATATTTCCTACTTGGGAATTTCTGTAAGAAGAAACTACCTCTTTTCTGTCAATTATTTCTGTCCTTGTTTATTTATATCACTCTAGATTCACGTCTGTTTATTTTTGATGTACAATAGTTTTTATTGTTGTTTTAGCTAAAATTGGTCCATAAAACATAGTTTTGAACTGATAGAAATGATGTTTTATTAAAGAAAAACTCCGCTTTAGAGCTTGGTTTTACTGAAAAATGAGAGCTGAACCATTTAAAATTACATTGCACCTACTATACTGACGTTTTTTTTGCTGTGGTCTGCCTCTGATAGGTTTTGGTTTTGACTTATATTTGTCTGCTTTATTTGCAATTTTAACTCAGACTGCTTTGTGCTTTTTCCTGCTTAGATGGAGGTGATGGCCTTTCTGCACAGGGTGGAAATTGCCTGCCTAATATGTGTTTTAGATCTAATTATATGATATGACTTTTATTTATTCTCCAATTATTCTTATGGCTTATTGGTACTAAGACTGTTTTATAAAGTAGAAAAAAATATCAGTAGAACCTAAACATCATTGGAACTTCTTTTTTCTAGTCCTAGGTCCCTTCATGCTCAGCACATGCTGTATTACTGAAGTAGATTAGGTTAGTGTTAGTAAAACACTTGTGTATATATAATATAATAGGCTTTTCCATGCTTTGATTTCTAGCAAACATCATAATTTACAGATAAGATATATATTATAATTTATTTATTTTTATTTTATGTATATTGGTGTTCTGCCAGCATGTACGTCTATGTGAGGGTGTCAGATCCCCTGGAACTGGAGTCACAGACAATTGTGAGCTGTCATGTGGTTGCTGGGAATTGAACCCGGTTTCCTTGGAAGAATAGTCAGTGTTCTTAAATGCTGAGCCATCTCTTCATCCCCAGATAAGATATATTTTAATAATAATGATGATTTTTATAATTGAATGTCTAGCATACAGTAATAGCCAAATGTAAGGATTTTTTTTGAGTATTCTCATTTGAGATTACATTTTATTTCTGTGCATTCATGTTTTCTAGATAGGATCATAAATTAAGTTGACCTTGTTTCTGAGGAGAACTGAAAATCCAAAGGTATATTGTTTATAAATCTTAGAAAGTATATGTTAAGGTAGACTTGCATATATGATTTGTTGAATCAGTTACATTATTTTACTAGCATGCCTAGTAAATTAAATCATGGTAGCTGACATTATTCCTCTATAAATTGACTTGAATATGTTAGTATTAATATGCTTTCATCTAAAACAAACCAATTCAGTATAATTTATTCTGTTTTTGAAAGTTCAAGAACTGGCCTTTAACATTTATTTCAAATTTTAACATCCAGACTTTCAAACAAACACTGATTGGATGGCCAAATACATTACTCTTATAAAGTTAGTTTCAAGAATAAAGTTTTACTTTTGAAAAGTTCAAATATGTTATTTATAAAATCTTTTTGTAAGCATGTATATGTGTATATATGTGTTCACATTAATGTTGGTGTACATGTATGTTCACATGTGTATGGAGGTCAGAGGTTGATATATGATGGCTTATATATTGAGGCAGGGTTTGTCACTTGAAGTCATAGTTCACTGATTGGGCTCACTAAAGCCAGCTTCCTCTGGGGAATCCTCTGTTGCCATCTCCTGAGCTATTTATAAAATCTTTCCCCCCGTTACTGTCACCTAATACATGAACTCATCTGGTAAAAAAGCCACAATTCATCTCCTTCTTTACCTTATTCCTTCCCTCCCTCCCTCTCTTCCACTGTTCTTTTCTTCCTTTGTTTGGTGTTGAACCGTGGGATTCTTACATGCTAGGCATGTTCTCTACCACTGACATACATCTCTAGCCCTAAATGTGCATATTATTTTATTTAGGCACCACATTATAATTTCTTATAACCTTCTAGAGTTAGAAAACATTAAAGGCCATTTACTCTAACCTTTCTTGTAATTAAGAAATCTCACTTTATAGGGTGAGCAAGATGGCTCAGGGAAAGCCTGACAACCCGAGTTCAGTCCTTGGAATCCGTATGGTGGAGAGAACCGATTCCTAAAAGTTGTTCTCTGATCTTCGCAGGTGCGACATGGCATGAACATGCATGCACACATACACACATGTGCACACACACAAATAAATAAATAGGATGAGAAAAGAAATCTCATTTACAGTTTCTCCAACAGATGGCAGCTTGTGTTTTAATTCTGAAGTGCTGGGATCCCCTCCTCTCTCAGGGTAGATCCTTTCACTGTTTGTCATCTTGCCCTTGTGTGTTCTAGGAAAACAGTCTACCACTGAGCTACAGCCCCAGCTGTGTTAAATTCCATCGCATAATGGTGTTGTTTCTTGTGAGTTTGCACACTGGTTTGAATCTTAGGAATCAACAAAAAATCTATTCTTTGTTATTACACAGACTTTGACTTATCCGCTCTAACTTTGGGATTTACTTCTCTGGGCGTGTGGGAACTTGTAGATCCATAACCACCCTCATTATCCTTAGTTTATTCTCGTAGTTTTCTTAAAGTGGTTTTGGGATTGAACCAAGGGCCTTGTGCATGATAAGCAATTGTTCTACTGAGTCACAGGCAGCCTTGCCATCATCCACTTTCGCCTGGGATGCCATATTGAAATCAACCTTAAGGTAAGAGATAGGACCATTAATGATACACAAATGGCCTTTTAAAGGCCCCAAAGTCACTAGGCTAAACACTATGAAATTGAGATAAATAGGAATGAGAAAAATTTCCCTTGGACTCCAGAACTTTGTGTTGTCAGTTTTGTTTGTTGACTATTACAATGCATTTTGTAGCTGACAATGGGGTAGGTTTTGTAATGCTACAAGTCAATGGTAATACTAATTCTCATGTGTAATAATATCTTATATTTAACTGTTGAGGTTACTGTTTTGGTGTTGTGGCTCCAATCTAAAACCTTGCACAAGTTACCCATACGCGGTACTACTGAGCTAGATTCCCAGATCCTTTGTGGTGATATTTAATCCTACAGGTAAGTATTAAGTATTCTCATTTCATGAAAAGCAGAAATAATCCTTAAAGGTGTCTGACCAGTGAAATGCTAGGATTCAGATTCAGATCTGAATCTTTCTGATTCAGTGACTTTTCTCACTCCATTCCAGCTTACCTTTTTTTTTTTTTATTAATTTATTTATGCGAGCACACTGTAGCTGTCTTCAGACACACCAGAAGAAGGCATCTGATCGCTTTACAGATGGTTGTGAGCCACCATGTGGTTGCTGGGAATTGAACTCACTCAGGACCTCTGGAAGAGCAGTCAGTGCTCTTAACCACTGAGTCATCCCTCCAGCCCCAGCTTACCTTTCACGATTGTTCCTTTTGATTACGTTTTCTTGATTTGAAGATGTGACTGTCATGCTTCTTCAGGTCATGTTCTCGTTTGACCTATTGTATGTTTAAAGTTACCAGAATCAATATTACTTTTCTTTTTATGAGAGTTACTACTTATTTACTTAAATTGGCATTAGATGTTAATCAGATTATGCAGATTATTCTCAAATAATTTAAAAATTATTTTAAAAATTGCAAAACAACAACAATAACACAAAATGTCTTTTTTCTTAAACTTGATTTACAGCAGTGTGGTGGAACTTTGCAGGTAGAAGTAGGACTTATGAAGCAGGTTTTAATTGCTTTTAATTACTGCCTTATTGCATGTACTGCTGAGGAAATAGTTTGCAGTAATTAAACCTCTTGTTCTTGCTTGTTGTGTGTAGCTTGGTACGGTGGAATGGATTGAACCTCCTAAACGAGAACGCAAAGCCAACTACGCAGTGGATGCCTACTTCAGAGAGGCTTTACGTGTCAGCGAGCCGAAGATCCCAAAGGTATATCTGGACAGGGACACTTCTTATGTGCTGTTGTAGAATCTTCTTACAACATGGTTTGTGATTCAAATTTTCTTATCACTTCCTAAAATATAACAGCACAGCAAAAACTTGATGGGAAGCATATATGAATGGATTCTATTATATTTAATTTTCCAAATGTAAACTAGAATCAGTAGGGTGACTTATATTAGTTGTGCCTAATGAAAGCAAATATGTACGTATGTAATTGTATGTGATATATTTTTCTCTCACAGGCTCCTCGGCCTCCAAAACAGCCAAATGTTCAAGATTTTCAATTTTTTCCACCACGCTTATTTGAGCTCCTGGAAAAGGAAATTCTTTATTATCGGAAGACTATAGGTTACAAGGTAGTTTTTTAAATGAGTGTGTTATAATATTTTAAAATTATTTGTTATGAGTGTTTTGCCTACATGTTTGTCTGTGCAACATATGTGTGCATGGCATCCACACAGACCAGGAGAGGGTCTAAAATTCCCTAGAACAAAAATTACAGGTGGCTGTGAGCCACTGTGTGGGTGTTGGGAAATGATCGTGGAAAAGCATCAAATACTCTTAACTGTTGAATCATTTCTTCTGGTCTCAATAAATTGTGTACTGCTGTTGTAGAATTCTCTTATAACATGGTTTCTTATCCTGATTTTCTTATATTATTGCTAAATAATAGATCATAAAATATAACAACACAGCAAGCACTGGTTAAAATAGACAATGCACTCTATTTCCTATAAAAGAATAGAAGCGCACATAACAATGTTTTGAACTAGCAATGGACCTTCAAATCACTCAAAAGGGACATCAGTGAAGGCAATTGGTCTCCAATATTTCAACAGTAACATCTGTAATGTTATTTTAATAGTTTTAGTGTTTAGATTGTCAAAGAATATGTAGAAAGAACAAGTATGTGATTGGAAATGAATTTTGATATGTGATATGATTTTTAGATGATTTCCTTTAATAGAACTAAGAAACAATATTTTTGTGTTTATTGCTCATAAGTTAATAAAAGCTCTGTTGGTAATTAGTGGTCACTTAGATGCCAAAGATAGCAAATCATATGAGAATGATTCATATATTTTAAAATAAAATGATCTTTAGAATTCAAAATTCCTTTTTGCATATACAGATGCAAATTTTATTTAGTAAATAAAATTTAGAGGTTGTAATGATATATCTATATCCTTGAAAGATTAAGAATACAAGGTTATTTCTGTATGTGAAAGTTGACATTTTAGTCAGGGGGATGTTGGACCAAAGGTATGGAAATCACTAATGTAAAGAAAAATTTAAAGTACCAGCAGAATTGTAATCTTAAGAAAATTTCTGTTTATGAATTGGAAAATACATTTTAAAATTTTTGTTCCACCTTTATTAGAATTTGAACTATGATAAATTATTTTGATTAGTAGCTGGAATGTACCTAGAGATGTATTTAGAAAATTAATTTGTATTTTCAAACTAGAGTGGGCCTCTAGAATGTTTAGAGTATTTTTCTATAGTTGGAGCAAAAAAGTCTTCCTTCCTCTGTATGTGTGAAGGTTTAGAAAAACATATACACACCCAAGTCTAATGGTATATGTCTTTATGTAATTCTAGCACTTGGGAAGTTGAGGCAGGAGGATCATCAATGGCAGGAGCATGGCAGTGTCTAGACAGGCATGGTGCAGGAGGAACTGAGAGTTCTACATCTTGATCTGAAAGCTGTTAGGATAAAAGAAAGGGAAAAGAAAGAAAAAAAGAAAGAAAAAGAAAGCTGCTAGGGGAAGACTGACTTCCAGGAAGCTAGGATGAGGATCTCAGATCGTTTGCCCACAGTGACACCTTCTCCAACAAGGAGTTGTATTCAAACTAACACAGTGAGTTCAAGGACAATGAGATCTTGTTTGGGTCAGTTATGATGTTGTTAGAGAAATGTAGTTAAATTAGGAAAGAATCATTTGTATGACAGTGTAGCAGAGTAAATCAAGCATGTTTGACTGCTCAGAGTATGCATGTGCACAAGACCACTTTCAAAGAAAGTGAATACAATGTAAAGACAAAACGCAAAATGCAAACTATTAGTTATTAACTAGTTAATTCCCCAGTGTAAACAGGCATATAGAAGTTTACCTCTGTTTGTAGCCATCCACGGCATAAAATTATTTTCAGTTTCTTTTATCAGCTGTTATCAGTAAGACTTGAAAGGAGAATTAATTGGAGTAATAAATGAAATATTTGTGCAGAACATTGTATAATTTACCCAGTGCTTTAACATATATTTCATTTGATCCTAGCAGCCTCATTATATGGGTTTGATTGTCTGCTTGTAATTGGTGAGGAAACTGAAGTGCAGCAAGGTTCAGTTTCTTTGTACAAGGTCACAGAGCTAATGAGGTTGCCCTGCTGTCTCAAACCCACTTATTACACTTTAAATACTGTGTTCTTTCTAGCCAGACACTCTCGGCTACTTCTGCACATGATATAACCCCATTTGTTTCTGTAGTCCTAAATAAGGATTGTGTTTATTAGTGGTGTGACATGTCATTTGGGAGGTGGGGCAATTGGTAGTCAAGTAGCAGCGATAAAAAAACAACCAAATTTCATTACAGACGAGGGAACTAGTTATGTGCCTTCTTTGGAGCTAGTGTGATTTTGTTCCCTGTGAGACTGCCAATGCCCACTGCATTCTGGCTACAGATTGAGCTAGAATGTAAACAGTGCCTTTTAGTACAGACAGTTTGTGGTTAGGAGCAACGTCTCAGAATGACTGTTTGGGTGGTGGCCAGCTGGAAGGACATGGAGGAGGGGAGAAACCTTATAAGATGGCGTAATGAACGGACAGCTGCAAGAGCTAAGAGAAAGGAAGAGGGAGGGGTGGAAGGAGAGAGGAAAAGCATGAGTGTGGAGGGGCAAGATGCTATGCGGTTCACATTCTTGCACTCTGCTGTTTAATGTCCCTCACCTCACAGAAAGTGGTAGAGAAGGCAAAGGGCAAAAGCGGGGCTGGTTCTGTTTAACACCTGTTCACTGAGCACTGCTTTGTGTTAGGTGCTGGCATAGGCTCTTGGGAGAAAGTGATAAACAAACTTGGGTGCTGGATTACTGCCATGATGGGACACAGACACACTCCTGGAAAAGACCTGTTCTTGTTGACAATCCCTTTGCTGCCGTAATGCTACTTGAATGAAGTTGACGTGTGCCTGAGTGAGGCAGCACATTTCCAAACCGACCGAGAAGGGCCACACTCCATCCACTCAGTCTGCTCTTTAGTTGTGCTGGGTCATCTACTCATGGGAATTGATAAGTCTAAAGGACTTACTCCTAGCCTTCCTGAAGATCATTACTGTTTAACTAAAGAAATAGTTGCTGTGTGTGGGCATCTTCAGGGGAACTGAAAAGATAAGTGTACTAAATTCCATCTGATTCTGAGAGAAAAACCTCACTGAGTAACACAATACTGTCAAGATCATCCAACAGAAATATAATTCATAGCCTCTACCCTCGTGCCATAAGCATACCTATGTACTCAAGCAATAAAGCCCTTACAGTAGTAATAATGGAAGTAATAATAATAATAATAATAATAATAATAATAAAGGAATGGCAGGCTCTGATAATTTAGATTATAATGCCAGAGACAGACATTACCAGACATACTATAATGCAGTGGTGTTATCTGTGCTTACAAAGGGTGGCTGTCAGGCAGTTTGATAGGTGTACAAAGTGGTACGAAAAATGGAGGCAATGCTCTCGAGGGAAGAGTCACTTAAGCCAAGTTAGAAGGTGATGGAATTGAGCCTGTAAAGCGTAGGAGAGAAGAGATCAGGACATTTGGAAAGAAGAGGCAGAGTGCGATCAGAGGTGGAGATACGTATAGGTCACAACGAGGCTGAAATTCAACTTTAGAGTGAAAGAAACCACTCAGACGCCCTCAAAGCAGAGATGTCAGTGGATGGCGAAACAGTAGTGATCTAAGCTTTCCTTGTGTTTCATAAAGTTCCAAGTTTTATGTAAATATTAGCCTGGCATCCTCATTACAGGAACTCTGTCTTTATTTTACAAACGAGGAACTGAGGCATAGTAAGCTTTTTCTCAGAGTTGTGGGACTTATATAAGTGGCAAAGGTGGATCAGATTTACATTTTGAAGAATTATTTAAATTGCGTGTGCATGCGGTGTGTGCAAGCCTGTGCGTGTGTGTGCATGTGTGTTCCTTTGCATACTGTGCCCAGGAAGTCAGAGTGTGACATTCTGGAGTCGTTTCTCACTTCTCACCATATGGGATCCAGGAATTGAACTCACATCGCCAGACTTCTGGGGCAAGAGCTCTTACATGCTAAGCCATCTCATTGACACTTGATTTATATTTCCAAATTATCACCGTGCATGTGACATGAGGAACAGTACATTTATTAGGAAACCCACCCAGAAGACTGCTGAAATATGAAAATGAGAGATGGGGGTGAAACCTTGGGCTGCAGTTGTGGTAGGCATGGTGGTGGCAATGACAGGAGAACCATTGCTTTGCTGTTCTTTTCCTAAATTTGTGCTCTCTTCAGTTCCACGTTCGACTGCCACTGTGTGTCTAAAGATTTGCTGCCAGTCTTATCTAGGAATACCTAGGTGAGGATCTAGAAGATAAATACCACATTTCAGATGTTCACATTTTTTGTCTCTCACAAGAACTATGGGTCTGAGCTAGGGTGGGTTAGCTAACTGGAAGGGTCTCATGTTTAGGTTCAGAGTACAGACATGGTGTGTTAATCATCTACAGAACTTCAAAGATAACATTATGTATCTATCTTCTCAGGAAATACCTAGGGTTGAGTTTGAGGGATGGCACAGACAGTAAAGGTAATTTGTTGCCAAGCTTAAGGACCTGAGTTTAATCTCTGGAACTCACATGGTGGGAGGAGAGAAGTGACTCTCTCAGGTTGTCCTCTGACACCCCTACACATACTGTGGCATGTGCTCAGCTGAGCATAAACAGACACAACATAAAGAAAACATTCAAAGATAAATGTTTACTTAATATTGATTTCTACCCTCCACATCTAGAAAACTCATCAAAGCTATAAAATAAATGAAGCAATAATTTATTTTTCTGTGAGGAAAGCTGCTGTAGTGGAGCTACTTTATGTTTTCTATACACAGGTTCTCAAAAACTCAAGATTCTCCTGTTGATGTTTGTAGTAATAATCATTCAGGGTGTCAATCTTTTTGTCATTTCAGCAGGACCCTGTTATCTACACAGTTCACCCTCAGGACCCTTACAATTGAATTCTAAAAGACAAGCAAAGAATCTTGTGTTTTAAATAAGTTTATGGTTTTGTGTTGGACTGCATTCAAAGCTTTTCTTGGCCACATATGGTACATACTGCAGGTTAGACTATGGGGTAAGAGGAAACAGGCATTGTCCACAGCTGAGCATACTGTAGCTAATGGTCTATTTTGAATCTCCAAAGTGTTAACCTTCAGTGATTGAAGAAAGGGGTAGTAATGGGCTCAATGGTTTTATTCTGAGACAGGGTATCACTATGAATGCTGGCTCGCCTGGAACTCTCTCTGTAAATCACACTAACCTCAAACTCAAAGAATTCTGCCTGGAACTCTCTATGTAAATCACACTAACCTCAAACTCAAAGAATTCTGCCCTCCTGTGCCTTCCAGTCCTGGGATGAAAAAGGCATACACCTGGTAATGGGCTCGCTAGTTCTGAAGCAGTTGTTTATACACATTTGCGACAGCCTGCTTATTAGCTATTAGCATTTTTGTTTTCTATTGTCTTTCTTTCCACATTCAGTACACCGAGGCCACAGCAGTAGAGTGGGCAGTAAGATTTCCGGTTAAAAGGTTTCATTGGGGGCTAGGAGAAGCAGTTGTTTGCTTTACTGAAATCACTTTGTGGCTGGTGGGCTTGGTTAATCTCTATCCAAGCTTTGACCTTGCTGCAAGCGAGTCAACTTCTGAGCCTCTATTACCCTCTACAATTAAAGGGGTTGCTATTTAATATACTTACTTGTTCACTAAAGTCGTATCATTGGAAGAGGGTGACAATTGAAATTTTAACTGCGGAATAAAAATGTCCAGGCCACCTGGAAGTTGTAGTGGCTCTAAGAGCACGAGTGAAAGTGGTTTGCCATATTTAAAGCTGCACGTAGCTTCCGGACATTCCAGTTTCTACCTGCAGAAGATTTCTTTAGGGACAGATATAAACATTTGACAAATGGACAAGGTTCCATACACTTTGTGAGCTCTGGTAATGTGTCATTGTAGGCTGCCTGTTAGACTATGGGAAGCTGATTTCAGGCGACTCCTCTCATTTTCTGTGCTGCCACATTGAATTTAGCAATCCATATTTCTATAAAATCTTGCCGAACTCCTAAGCAATAAGCTTTTTTTTTACTCTCTCATGGAATTTAGCTCCTTTTCATTCATTCATTTATTTTGAGGGGATGGAGAGAGTCCACAGCACTGTGTGGCCCCGGAGGTCAAAGGACAACTTGTGGGAGTCAGGTCTTTCCTTCCACCACCATCTGGATTGCAGGGATTGCCTTTATTTGCTGAGCTATTCGGAATGGCATCAGCCTCTACATAGCATGTTTGCTTTATACTTTTTCTGTTTCTTTTGTCACTGTACTTCATTTCTGAGCTATAATGTCTCAGCAGTTCTCTGCCTCTGGTAGTGAAGGAGCCTCAGAGTCAGCACAGACCACACCTAGACCCCAAATCTCAGAACAGAAGAGATTTATTTTCCCTCAGAGGGGACAAGTTATGGTGTAGGGCACTGCTTCTGGATTTGGCAGACAGCAGCAGGTGTCTCTGACAGAGTGGTTTTTAGGGAGAAAAGGGGGAAGTCTGAACTAGAATGAGTTCATAAGTCCTCATTGGACTTATTGATCAGTGTAGCCAAATAATGTATTTTGATAACTGGACCTTGGTGTCCGTGTACCTAGCTTTTCTTTTCCTTTCTCAATATTAGTCCCAACACTTTTTCCAGTGCTTGCAGTAGAACCCAGAGTTTCACACTCCTCAGCATAATCCATGCCTGATATAACTCCTATGTATCCCTGTGCATCTCTGCTTTCGTGCTTTGACTTATAGTATGCCAGTCTAGAAAAGTCTTTGCTTCTCACCTCCCTAGAACTTTCGGATTTTAATCACTGTCTAGTCCTTTCATTTCTTTTCCTTCCCCTTCTTCCTCTCCTTTTTTTTTACCTCTTCCTTTCCTACCACTGCTCCTTCTCTTTTATTCTCCCCTTCCTTCTTTCCTCTCCCTCCCTCTGTCTTACTCATGAGCTATTCTCCTGCCTCAGCCTCCCAGCTGATAAGGTAAGTGGATGTGTACTATCATAGTCCCTCCTTTCTCTTTTTATGAGAAAGCTCTTGTCATGTAACCCAGCTATTCTTGAACTCACAAGGCAGACCAAGCTAGCCTCAAACTTACACTCCTCCTACTTTGGTTTCCAAGTGCTAAGATCACAGTCGTGTGCCAGCACATCTGGTGAAACTAGGTCAAAATCACAGGAGGTTTGGGAATTTCTTGTGGGCAAGGATTGTGTCTAGTAAATCAGTCCGTACTTATTTTAGTAGTAAGCATACAATAGATCATCAACACATACTGATTTGATTATCTGGTACTGATGGTTACAAATGAATCGGCTTTTTAATATCCAGTATTTATTTTTAAATATCTATTTGTTAAGTTTTTAGTCCGAAGAACTATTGGGTATAACACTTTAGAAATGCTTACCTTTAAGTTATAATGATACAGTTTTAAATGCTATAAAATATGTACAACAATGAGAAAAATGTCCTGTAATAAATGCTATAATTTTTTTGTGGTATGTCTATTTGACATTTCTAGGGAATGAGTCATTTATATTATGTGTGCATTCCAAACAGTGGAAGACTTACTGCCAAGCTTTTCATTTTTCATGTTTAATGGAATGCTATAAAATGTACTACACGTGTTCTGTACCTGCTGTCTTAAATCATTGAGCTGTGCCATGTCTCCAGATGTTTGTGGTAATGATAGGAGGCCTCAAGCCTGGAAACCAGATTTCTCCTTCCATACAAGGAGTGCTGTCCAAATGCTGCTGAACTCCATTGGACCACATGCACACCCTGATGCACTAAGGCCTTCTTAGCAACGATTGATTCTGAGATGCAGATGACTGCTGGATTCCTCAGGAATCTCAGCTTCTGTGCCCAGTGGTTCCGGTTCATGCGTTCTTTGCAGTTGTTAGTGGTTTTGAAGTTCTTTACTTTAGAGAACACTCTTATTATCTTTATTGGTCACTGCCAGTACACAGTTTTCTCTCATGAACGACGGCTCCAGCACAGCTGTTGGTGTGCTCTACCATACACTCCCTCTACACACACTTCTTAAATTCTTCATTGCTTTGTAGCCTTCTGTATGTTGCCACTCTCTCTGGACAACCTTTCTTATGGCAAACATGCTGCCTTTACAACCTGTGTCAGGGAATAGAAGCACTCTATTGTTTTCATGAATTAAGATGACCAGAATATTGGCTGTCATCTTTAGATACAGTTTAGACACTAAATATCAAAATGTGCATTTATTCTCCACAATGTGATATGATAATACAGCATAATGATACATAGACTACAATGTGGCATTCATTTAGGAATGGACTGCAATTCTCAAATAGTATACCATGAAATATAAGAATGATTTTAATTATGATAAAACCATAGTGGTAGACATGTAGAGAAGACTGTGCCATCTGCCTCTGAGGTTCTACTGTTTACTGTTGAGAAAACTCTCCAGTTTAATATGTCTATGTATACTCTTTCTGATTAATTTTTCTCATAGATTTATTCATTTCTTTCTGGATCTTAGGTCCCAAGGAATCCTGAGCTCCCCAACCCAGCTATAGCTCAAAGAGAAGAGCAAAAAAAGATTGATGGAGCGGAACCTCTTACACCACAAGAGAGTGAAGAGAAAGATAAACTTCTTACACAAGTAAACTCTTTTAAGTGGCTGAACTACTTTTAGTCAATCAATAGAAAAAAGAATAAATACCCACTTTTAGTGTATACAGTTGTCTGATCTGACATACCCATGAACACACATTTTACCACATATCTTTATTTTTATTTTTTAGAAAATTCCCTTTGTAGAAGATGCTCTCTATAAATATTGGTTGAATATACATGGAAAAACAAAAGTGTCAATTATAAAAAAATAATATGTGCCTTTTACCAATTATAAT
Organism: Rattus rattus; assembly: GCF_011064425.1. Classification (NCBI taxonomy): domain Eukaryota; kingdom Metazoa; phylum Chordata; class Mammalia; order Rodentia; family Muridae; genus Rattus; species Rattus rattus. The sequence goes on from NC_046172.1 coordinate 110,583,754, forward strand.
AATGCTAGTGAATCCAGATTTGAATTTTCTTAAATAATAATTTCCAACATATACCTAAAAATTAATTTTTTTGATTGACTTGTTCCCTGAAACTGTACTACACTAATTTTTCTTTGTTTATGAAAAATTCCTTTTGAAAGAAGTTAAGAGTTCCCAAGAAAGATTGTAAATACAATAATGAGAAATTCCTGAAGCATTTTAATGTCATCATCATGTAATTAAATAGGGAAAGTTTCCACCTTAAAGCTTTCAAGTAAGTTTTGCTTTAAAATTTTTTTTTTATCACACTTCTGAAATGATTTCTGGTAAGATACACAAAATGTGAACTTATGACATTCTCTTAGCCAGCTAAATTTATTTCTTGAACAATTTTTGGAACAATGTTCAAGGCACAGTAGTAGAAAATTGTCCACCGTAATTGTTAGCTGATAGTTTGAAATGTTTTTCTCAAAAAGGAAGGATTAATTCTTGAGGTGATGTATAAAGAAGTTGTAGAATAGGCTTTACAGTATCACACTGTGTCTCAGGAATAAGAGTTAATTAAAAGTAAAATAAGAGATTTTGTATTTATATGTTGATACAGGGCTTTTTCTTTTAATATCACATAATTTTATCGAATGAATTTTGACAAAATGCTTTCATAAGTTTTTGAACAAATGCCTGTAAGTCACCAAAATTTAGCATGAAATACAGTTGCAGTTGGCCGAGTTTTAAGAACAACCACAGAATAAAACATTTAAATATTAATGTTTGCTTTTATTTTAATTTCAAAACTTATTTCCCGAGCACAAAAATAAAGTTGTGCCCTTTGAATGCTACACTGCTTATAATATATTCTGAATATACAGTATAATGTGAGTACGTAATCTCAATTGAGATAATTGAGTTTATAATTAGAAGCATAATCAAGTTTTTTGTCCTTCTGAGTTGAATTTAAGCCATCTTTTTCCGATGCTACAAATTTAATGCTTAAGTTTTCTTGAGTTTCATGTTTCCCACGATGGCCTTGAATTCACTCTGTACTTGAGGATAACCTTGAACTTCTGATCCTCCTGACTTCATATCCTGCCTGTTGGAATAAGGGGCATGTGCCAGCCACCATGTCTGTTTTATGTGATGCTCTGAATTGAACTCAGGGGTTCACCCGTGCTAGGCAAGGTTCCTGCCAACTGACCTACAATACCATTGATGGAATAATAATTGCAAAGTGACCTAAAACACTGGCCGTTACATACTTTAGTAAAAAAGTTCAGATGCTTGAGTACTATATTTACAGAGGTCCTATTTATGAATATAGTCTTTAAAAATCATGTTATTTATTATTATTAAAAGAGGCGTGTGCATGTTTAACATCTATGGAAAGGCCATAGGACAACTTTTGAGAATCAGTTCTTTGCTTCTACAGTAGGATCCGGGGCTTGAACTCAGGTTTTCAGGCTGGTATGGCAAGCAATTTCAACTGCTATTCCATCTTGCTGGTCCTTATGAGTACAATTTTGAGCAGAAATTATTTACTCATTTTCGTCATGAATGATTGAAAGAATGTCTTCACTTCTTTTTGGATTTTCTTTCAGTGTTCTTTCTTTTTTGTTTTTTTTTTAATTTTTTAAAATCTTTTTCAGTGTTCTTTCAATTCAATACATCCACATCCACATCTACCTCTCTCTCTCTCTCTCTCTTAATTTACATGAGAACAGATCTGTGGGAAAAGTCATTGAAACACTGAGATATCAGAACTCAAGCATTTATGTTGGAATTTATATTAGAATTGTATTTTAATGTTGTGGGCATCAGAGAAATATGGAATTAAGACTACACAATGTCTTAGGATCATAAATCAAGTTAAAGTACCTGAAAAGTACATTTTCTTTAAAATAAAAAAGCAGTTATTTCTGTAACAGCTCAAACTCAGCTTTTGGTTTGACATTAAAGAAATGAACTTTATAAAAGGGCACATGTTAAGTATTTTAAACTGCTTTTCATGCGACATTGTACAGATATAAGTAGGATAGTAAGTGAATTTATTAATTTGCCATCTACTGATGATGTTTAAATTTTTATTCTTAGGGTTTCACAAACTGGACTAAGAGAGATTTTAACCAGTTTATTAAAGCTAATGAGAAGTACGGGAGAGATGACATTGATAATATAGCTCGAGAGGTAGAGGGCAAGTCCCCTGAGGAGGTCATGGAGTATTCAGGTTTGTATGTCACTTCAAACATCATACTTTAATTTTAAACGTATACATATCTTTTGACAAAAGATTTCTTTATTTTTATATGTGAGTTTGTGTCCATGTGGATGGGGCCTGTGTATAAACAAGTGCCTATAGAGCTGGAGTTACAGGTTGTGAGCTGTCTTATGTGGGTGCAAAGAACCAAATTTTGGCCCCTCTAGAAGAGCAGCAAGTGCTCTTAACCACTGAGCCATCTCTCCAAACTGTCAGGCTTCTGGAAAGAAATCTCATTAAAATAGGTTAATCTATAGGTTATTTATTTGATATATATGAGTACACTGTAGCTGTCTTTAGACACACCAGAAGAGGGCATCAGATCCCATTACAGATGGTTGTGAGCCACCATGTGGTTGCTGGGAATTGAACTCAGGACCTCTGGAAGAGCAGTCAGTGCTCTTAACCACTGAGCCATCTCTCCAACCCCTGTTTCTTTGTCATTAATTTAGTTGCGTCTTTGTTCAGAGATGTCAAAATGTTTTTGTGAATGAGCTGTAAGTAAAGATAGGATATGATTGGCTAGGAGACAACTAAGTTTGCCAAGTAAAGCATAAACAAAAGTGGGTACTGCATGGGTTTTCTATTCTCTCATTTCACTGATTTGGTCTTTTAAAAGTCTTGTCCTGCGACTTCTGGTTTAGCAGTTTGGAATAGTCATTGCAGGTCATCTTTGAAGTACAGAGTTCTTATGAGGCACATTTAGAGACTCAACTGCCCTCAAGGAATTAAATCAGGTAGAGGGGGGCCTTATCAACTTAAGGCAATTCAGAATAGATCTAAAAAGATTTCTTGGCTAAATCTGTTCAGTGGCCCTTGAATCATTTCCCTCTCCTACTCAGCTGTGTCTTTAACCTCAATCAGAATCAGAAGAGCTGTAGAGAAGCATGTGGAGTTACTATTAATTCCTGTGTCAGAGCATACCTAAACTGCCAGGCTTCTGGAAAGAAATCTCATTAAAATAGGTTAATCTATCTGTTTTCTATGTGTAGTTAAATTTCAAATAGCCTGACCTTTCAAATTTGGTCTGAATATTAGGTATTTACAGTTTGAAAGAATTTTCCATAAAAAGAATGCAATGTTAAAAGTCATTGTATAGTTTCTTTGTTCCCTTCCTGGCCAGATATTTGAGATAACTACTGAAATTCTGTGTTTATTATCAAAAACCAAAAGAAAACGTTAAAAACTCATAAATAAATCAAAGTTTAATCATTATAACATATAGCTTTTAGTTTATTTAGAGTACTAGCTAATGCTTAAAGAAAATCAGTTGTAACTACAGAACACCTACCTACTCTATTTTCTTTCATGGAAACCTGAAAGGGAATTTAGAAGTTAATTTTGTCTGGATTTTATTTCATATAACATTGAATTCATAAACAGTAGCCTGACAGTACTATTGATCTTATGGTTGCAAACAATGAGAGCTTTAGGGGAACAATAGACCATGGGAGAGATAGATTTTCATGAAAGTTGAGTGAAAAGAATGTAAAGGGACGTGGTATGTGTGTGGGTAAAAGATATCAGGTAGCCAGGCATGGAGATGCATGCCTATGATCACAGCGTAAGGAGTCCGAGGTAGGAGAATCATGGGGTTGATGGCAGCCTAGTCTGTATAGCATGTTTGTGGTCAGCCTGGGTGAAGCGAGATCATGTTTTAAAAATATAGACTAAGGTGTCCTAGCAAGGGTCTGAGGGAGGAATGAGAGAAAGAAAGCAGGAGAGAAAAAGAAAGACACTCTGAGCTGGGGTTTTAGTGCAATAGTAGGTGTTCCCTTAAAATGTCACCAGTAAACCAGTACCAGGGAATAAGTGTGAAAGACACAGACAGTAAAATTTTCTGAAGAATTTTCTTCTACTCTCAAGTTCTATGGAGCAAGCCCAAGGCCTTTAAGTCCAGGCAAGTGTTCGATGCTGGTTCTGCACACACTCCCAGCCTTTCTGAAGAATTTTCTTCAGACTTCGGGGAGATGACAGGACTGTTTAATTGTTTTTCATCGTCATGCCAGAGGCTGGGGAGAAATTGAGTGCTTTATTTTGATTGATTGGTAGGAGAAGAATTGTAGAAACTTGGGTGTTCGTGAGTATATTGTATTTTGATGTACGAAGGTATATGCATGAGTGCATGTGTGTGTGTGCGTGGGTGATGGAGGTGCTGGTGCGTGTAGGTGTGTGTTGAATGAGTAACTGGGAGGATGCATAAATGAATATTAATTACTTATGCAAACCATCATATGCTAACACACCTCTCTTGATATCCTCTAAAATGGAAGACTTTTTCAATGTAGATAATGTCATTAGAAGGCCTTTCACTGAAGTCAAAAGATGTGACATCTTAATGCAACTTGGGGATATGAATATCTTTCTGTATGTGCCCAGTTAAAATCTCTCATCTTTTAAGAAACTATAGGTGACTAGAAATATACGATTAGTGAATGATTGCAGATATAACCAACAGCTTCTGTAGAAATAGTCACTTCGTAGGAAAAAGGTAATAAGTTTATTTTCATTTTTGCATACTAGAAAGCTGTATTTACATTCATAGGAGTCTCACTTCTGTTTCAGTTCACGCAAAAGGTTTCTTCTGTATCATATTTAGGTAAAAGGGTAACGTAAGTGCACTTAGTAACTGGATATGCCATGTACACACAGCAGACACCGTATCTGCCTGTTAATTCTGTATTCTGTAATTCCTCAAATTCATTTGCTTAAATGGTAGTAATTTAAAGTAATCACTTTCTTTTCAGCTGTATTTTGGGAACGCTGCAATGAATTACAGGACATTGAGAAAATATGGCTCAAATTGAACGTGGAGAAGCAAGAATTCGAAGAATCAGTATTAAGAAAGCACTGGATGCCAAAGTAGTATATTCTATTTCAGTTTATTAGGAGATTATTATATTTGCTGTAGTGACTAGCATTGACTAGTTATTGCACATGCCATTAAAAGTGTCATTTTTGTTGAAACTTACAGATTGCAAGATACAAGGCTCCATTTCATCAGTTACGGATTCAGTACGGAACCAGTAAAGGAAAGAACTATACTGAAGAAGAAGACAGATTCCTCATCTGTATGTTGCACAAAATGGGCTTTGACAGAAAATGTATATGAAGAAATTGAGACAGTGCCGTCACGGAATGCTCCCCAGTTTAGATTTGACTGGTTTATCAAGTCGAGAACTGCCATGGTATGCTTTCCTTTTCTTGTTTACTTATTTTGGAAAAGTACACATTTCAAACTTTCCCTTTTCTTTTGTTCCTCTAATTGTTAACATTTTGTTTCATTAGCTTTCTCTCCCATCCCCTTCAATATATAGCTATATACACATGTGCACAAAGGAGATGTCATGTGCCTATTTTCAGAAATAGCAAAACATCTATATTCAGAAACACGTTTCGTTTTATATCAATAAATATATTTTCGGATGTATTTATGTAAGTATATACATTTATGAACCATTTTAAAGTAAGTTGCAGACAACAAAATTGATCATTGTAGAATTTAGCATATAGGATGCTTCCTCCACTGCACATGTACAGACAATGGGCCCACTCATACTTTTTAAAATACACACACAAACACACACACACACACACACACACACACACACACGTGCACACACAAACTTGCACAGGCACGCATACATATGCTCTCCCCTCCCCAACTAATGGAAAACAAAATGCGTAGGGCTGGAATGATGACTGATTGGTTAAGAACAATTGCTGCTCTTCCAGAGGACCCGAATTCAGTTCCCACTGGCTCACGACCACCTGTAACGCCAGCTCCAGGGCTCCCAATGATGTCTTCTTGCCTCTCCGTTCATTCATACCCATGTGGCACAGAGAGAAAGACAAATACAAATAATTTTTAAACCTTTAAAGTGAATAATAGAATAAAAGAATATATACCTCATAAGTAGATCTTCCTACATAATAACTACAATCACAGGTAAATACCAACATTCATTCACTAATATAAAATCCTATAAATAGACTTTTCTGGCAGTTCTCCAAATGTCTCCTTTGCAGCATGGCACCAGGAATTCTGGGTCAGTTTATCACACTCCTTGTGATGCTAAATTTGGTTACCTGGTTTATGCTATGATTCCCAAGGCTCAGCACTTTTGATGGTACATTTGCCCTTAGTAACTTACCAGATGACATTTGACACTGTACAAATGACTTGAGGGTTTGTTTTGAGTGAAAAGAGATTGTAGTCCAAGCTGGGTCTCCCTAAGAACGTTATAAGAAAGTATAGTTAAATAAAAGTTATCTTACTTTTTGCCTCTGCAATGAATTCCCTCTTTGGCTTTCCAACAGGAATTCTGTTCTTTCTAAATTCTACTGCTCCTGAAGAGCACTGTTTATGATGATACTCAAATGCATGCAGCTTATAAACAAATAAGCAAATAGATTTACTGACAGGTTCTTACTATGCAGCTCAGGCTGGCTTGGAACTTGCTGTGTAGCCTAGGACGTTCTTGAGTTAAAAATCTTTCTACATTATACTCCCAAATCCTGGGATGACAGTCATTCCCACCATGCTCAGAGTCATGTGAAAACACTTTTAAGGTTGTCATTGACGTTCTTTCACGAGCCCAGGTCCTTAAAACAAAACTAGAGTTATATAGCCTAAAAGTAAAAGGAGCCTAAACCCAATAACCCCAGCAGAGGTTTTTGTGACTAGTTGTAAAATGGCATCCTTTGGGGTATGAAAAAGTGCTTCATATTTTTTTTCTGATTCATTTTATATCTTCCGTTCACACTGAAAAATACAAAGAAAACTCTTGAGTTGTTCTCTTGAAGGCATTATTTTGGAAGAGGCTTTGCAATATTATTTGTTCAGCCTTTAATAAGACATCTTAACCATCAAACATACAGATGACACAAATTTGGGAGAGTTGGCAAGTACTTCCTCAAAATCCAGGATTCGTGAGAACTTAGGCCAGTTAGACTAATGTTGCAGTTGAAAATTTCAGCATGGCATTTAAGTGTTGTATTTATGTAAAAGGACATGGAGAGGTGTGTATATTACTATGATACAGTAGGATTGAAGGAAGAATGAAAAAGATAGGAATTAATGGGTAGCACAAAAGACCATGATTGGCCTTAGAGACAGAACAGTTGTTTGACAGGGTTCTTGGGATCATTGAAGTAGATTATTGAAACAAATGTAGAATTGTTTTTTAAAATTCTCTTTTGGAAATGAAATTTTATTTTGACCGTGAGTTAGTTTGTCATCTCCTTGAGGGTATCCATGAATGTGCCTAAAAGACAGGTCCTTTCAAAGCCACACATTTCGCTTTCTAGCCACTTGGCTTTTTTTATGTAATGACATAATTTAGGCCAGCATCAGTAATCTCTAAAAGAAAAATGCTTAACTGCACTTTTCAAGAAACACATTTTCAAACATACGTGCCCTTTTAAGTGATGAAACATTTATTGAATTCTGTGGTATTTCAGTGATATTTTACTAATTTTTAAAAGGTTGAAAGCTTGATGTTGGGTCTAGTTTCTTCAGCTATTAAACTAAGGCAATAGGATGGAGATTGAAAGTGCAAGAAAAGACTTATCTTAGTTTGTGATAAGAACTCCAGAGCCTTCATACTCAGCACAGAGGGAAAAAGCTGCAGTATATTAACAGCCACTAGATGTCTCTGAACTCCTTTGTAAAGAATTTTAGTCTCCCTCCATCTTATGTTTTTCCGAGAGACATTACCTCCGCGCTTTCCCTTTTTCTAGATATTTAAATTTTCAGACCATATTTGCCGAAAGGCAGATATTAACTATATAAGTGGTTACAAATGTGAACCTGTATTTTGTCTATTAATCTTGGAAATGCCCGTGCCCTTTATTACCGTTTAAAAAGTAGAATTTCTAATTTTTACAGACTCTTTGAAAATATAGTAATTTATTTTATAATTCAATGTCTTATTTAAAGGCTTTTAGGTAAAATTTTCTTTTATGCTAAAATTTGCTTTCCCTTCTAGCTAGTGGGCAACTTTTATTTATATTTCTGAAATTAGAGTATGTTATATATTCAAAATACGCGTATATTTACATGATCTTTTTACATTATGTTAATAGCAATAGCTATACAGTTATAAAATTGGATTATTAATATTTGTAGATCATCTTCCACCCTTTGTTTTAAAAATAACTTTCTTTTTAGTGAGTCATCTTCACAGTCTAGGGAGAGTATCCACCCTCTTGAGAGAGGCAGCTGTGATTTCTGTAATAAAACACATTGAAAAATCATTGAAAAATCTTATCTTCGAGATACAGGATGCAATTTGATTCATTTTGTGACTATAGCTGTGTATAAATTAAAATCTTTCTAATAATTGAACTCAGCTTGCTAAAAGAATCTTCTTTCCCAGACACATCAATAAAAAGCGTGAAATCTTTCTAAGAAAAAAATGTAAGAATGTTAATAGTTATATTTTATGCACTAATCTCAAAGTACTGAATTCATGACATCTGACTTAACTAACACCCACCAAGTGCCGAGAGGAATGAATCCCCACTTTCAAATATGCCTCCCTTTGAAAGGCTTTGGCTAAAGGTTGAAGATTTTGAAGCTCTTCTTCATTTAAAACTGCTGGCTGTACAAAAGAGAAAATAAGATTCACTTCCATCTCTCTGTGCTAAAAAGATCGTGAATTTTTCTCAGAGAATTGTGTGGTCTTTAAGTAAGTAATCAGCCTCTATTGAACTCCATAAACAAGTAGGAAGGAAGCATATGCTGAACTCGGATTTTTAAGCTCAGAGCATATGAATTTTCTTCCACTCTCGTCCTGGCACTGGGGGAGCCTAGAATAGGGCCTTAGTGTTTGCTCGTTCAAAAAATACTCCAAATAAAAGGCTCCTTAAGAACTGAACACAAAAGGAAATGGTAATATGCTGTATTTATTTAAAACGCCTTTTATAGGATGCTGACCTGTCCCCTTATTGACATTAGCTCATTAATTTTCTTCCAATCTCTGTTCATTTACTAGTGACTGATGGGACATAGAATGTTGAAGAGAATCTCAGACTTCTAAAGGCCATGATTGGTCAGTTTGTTAGACAGTACACATGGGAAAAGAACCTAGCCTTCAATCAGTAGTGCCTTGATCCTACTTAGTTTCCTTCTAGGTAGTTAAAGAAGAAAAAGTAAAATTTAATTCTCAGAAATAAACATTCATCGATAAAATGTTTATTGTTTCCTCTATAGGATGGCTTTGGTTCTTAATTTTAGTTATTATTATTATTATTATTTTTTTACCTTTCAATTGCTGAAGAACATTTTCTTTTCTCGCCAGCCAGCTCAGGAAACTGTGTTGCGTTGCCTATGGCCAAGAACATTACAGTTGAAGCTGAGTATTAGTAATTAGTCATTACAATTACCCTGTCTTTTGTAGTAGTTTAAATGAGTTTTGGCGATAGCATCTCAGAGAATCACACACTGTTGAATACTGGGTAATAAAAATTTCATGTTATTAGTTTGTTTTCAAATCACAACTTTATTATTAATGAAATTGTGCCTTATTTAAAAGTAATAAAGTGACATTTCTCATTAGAACTGTAGGAGAAAAAACTACTTTCTAGAAATTATTGCTATAGCTTTTTATGAACTTGCTTCCCGCTTTATATGGTTATCACAGTGGCTAGTAAATGTTAATTAGGTTACTGGTTCTGCACAGAATACTTTTCTAAATATTCAATCTAGTCAGAAAGGAGGTTTCCTTTTAGATATTTTAGAGGAATAAAAGGGGAATAGAAATTTCCTGGTTGTTCTATAATCACAGTGATGCTTTGTTGCTTATGACTAAAATATTATGTTATTACTTATTTGCATTTAACAGCTAGTGTTGATATTTTAACAGACTGCATTCTTAATGACATATAAGGAACATTAACAATACACTGGCAAAATCGATAACCTATAAATGTTCTGATGGGCTTTTCTTGAGTATGACACTATATGTGACCTGAAAGTGGAAAGAAAGCTATTAGGAATAGGAGGGTAGAAAAGAGACGAGCAGATGGGGAAAAAATGGAGGCAGAGGGAAATAACAAAAACAAATTTTGCTTAGAAAAACACAATAACAACTAATTCTTTGTAAAGTCAAGTACATTTTAACGCATAGTAACCTGTTTCTGTGTGCTTGAAAGACAAAAATGTTCCCTCTCTGCCTTAATTTTGAAAATGTCTTAGAATAGAGACTGTAGTGATTAACTTTGCTATGTGGCAAAGGAATCAGGGAAATAGCTTCATAGAAGAGGTACATTTCAATTCGTAGACACAGGATTATGCAAAAGGATAAATAAGCCCAGTACATCCCAAAAGTATTAATGTATGTATGGAGAAGTGGTGGAAGATGTTGTAACCAGCAGCCAAGTGATGGAGAAAGCTGCTTCACTGAAGGCTAGATTTGGGTCATTACTGTATAGGAAGCAGGGGACTCAATGACAGATAGTAGCAGGCAATGAGGTACTGTGAGCACTGCTCACTCCACTTACCATTTATAGTAAAATACTCAATTTTATTTCTACCTTGTTTCCTATCTTGTTTTGCTCCCTTGACCAATGTACCACTGTCTGTCCTTGAGTTATTTTTTTCTCCCAGTTTTAACCCTGAAGTGACACTGATTTTTTTCAAGGAGATCAGCATAGGAGCTTACCCAGTGTAGGCATTAGGTCAATAAACCAACACAGATTATTTGGGCTTCAGTTTGTCTCAACCCCTGTAATTGAAAAAGTTTTGGATGGCATCTGAGGAGTTGCACCAATATGCTACAGTTTATTTCTGACCCTGTGTCCTGCTAGACTTTTGACTGTAAGTCCTGTAGCTTTTATTTATTGGTATGTTTGTGTATCACTTGCAAACAACATGTAGCTTAAGTGGTTCATTTGTAATCCTAAACTGTTTGGACAAATAGAAACACAGTGCACTAAACAGGGAGCATTTTGGGTATTTATACCAGTGTATCTTATGTGAAACATGATAAAATATTTCATGAATAGCGTTTTTTTCTCCCATTTTTTATTGGATATTACCTTTATCTTCATTTCAAATATTATCCTTCTCCCTGGTTTCCCCTCTGGAAATCCCCCATTCAATCTCCTCACTCCTGCCTCCATGAAGGTCCTCCCAGTCAGCCACTCCCTCCCTCCTCCCCGCCCTGGAATTCTCCAACACTGGGGCAATGAGCCTTCACAGGAATAAAGGGCCTCTCCTTCCACTGATGCCCAACAAGACCTCCTCCTCTGCTCCATATGCGGCTGGAGCCACGGATCTCTCCATGTGTACTCTTTGGTTAGTGGTTTAGTCCCTGAGAGCTCGGAAGTGTTTTATTGGTTGTTATTTTTGTTCTTCCTATGGGGTTGCAACCTCCTTCAGCCACTCATCTCTATCTCCTTTATTGGAGACCCGTTCTCAGTTCAATGGTTGGCTGCGAGCATCTGCCTCTGTATTTGTCAGGCTCTAGCAGAGCCTCTCAGGAGACAGCTATATCAGGATCCTGTCAGCATGCACTTCTTGGCATCCCCAGTAGTGACTGAGTTTGGTGACTGTATGTGGGATGGATCCCCCAGGTGGAGCAGTCTCTGGATGGCCTTTCCTTCAGTCTGCGCTCCACACTTTGTCTCTGTATTTCCTCCTGTGAATATTTTGCTCCCCCTTCTAAGAAGGACTGAAGCATCCACACCTTTGACTTTCTTCTTGAGCTTCATGTGGTCTGAAAATTGTATCTTGGGTATTCTGAGCTTTTGGGCTAATATCCACTTACCAGTGAGTACGAATCAAATGTGTTCTTTTGTGATTGGCAGTAACAACGTTTTTAAGTGACAATACCTACATAAAAGCATTCCACCATTCAAAACTTCTTTGAAAAATGTAGGCTACCTCTATTTGAAAATGAATTTCCACTTAGCTGCCAATATTGTTGGGCTATGAAGATCTAGTATATACTGCTATTGTTTTTGTTAGTATTATAAGGGTTCAAAAGTGTTTCAAATCTGGGAAATATATTGCAGAATTCGCAGATGAAGATATTTATTTCCAATAAATAGGGATTTTTTTTAAAGCGGGTAATATATAGGGAGTACATAAAAGAACAAAATAACAAAGGGAAAAATATGTCCATTTTGTTATACTGAAAATCCTAGAACAAAATTCCGTCCATACAGACTTTCATGTACAATTGAGAGACAGACATGTGGACATGTGGCCGTTGTCTTCTTTAGTTTACGTTTCTGGAGCCCTGCTTATTCACCATTTTTGCCTCTCAACCCTAGCGGGCAAACTGAACCTCACTGCTTGTTTCATGTGGCACGTTAGGTTAAGAATTATTTTTCCACTTTCATAAAGAAATCAAAACAGTGTTTGGACATATGAAAATTAAAATTCAAAATTCCAGGATTGCCATTTGTGCTTCAGATTTTATTTGAACTCAGGCACGTGCTCAGTTGCATATTTTCAGTGACTAGTTACGTGCTGCAGTGGAAGAGACGAAGAGAGTGGCAGAGAGTGGATCTTTTACAAAATGGAAAATATTCGTCCCCAATTCTAGTCGCCAAGGCAGTAACTCAAGGCATGAACGTGGAGGCAGCAACTGAAACACAGACCATGGATGAACACTGTGTGTTGGCTTGCGCATTGTGGGGATTTCAACTGCTTCATACCACAGGCCATGCCCATCTGCCCAGGGCAACCCCTACAGCAGACTTTCTTAATCTTCCTAATGCAGTTTAATACAGATCCTCATGTTGTGGTGATCCCCAACCATAAAATTATTTTTGTTGCTATTTCATAACCAACTTTGCTGCTGTTACAAATTTTAATGTAAGTACCTGGTATGCAAGATATCTGATACACAACCAAGTGGGTCGTGACCCTCAAGTTGAGAACTGCTGCCCTACAGTGTGCTGGGCCTTTTCATGTTGATTATTAATCAAGAAAACGTCCTGCAGATTTCTTCCTCTCCCTATTTCATTTCATCCAAACCCCAAGCACATGGACATTCAGGTCAGGTTTTCCCTTTTAATCCTCTCTGACAACACCTTCAAAGGCAGATGGAGGGCTGTGCTCTATCAATCTGTGAGCTTCCCAACTCTGTCAAGTTGACAGTCAAGATTAACCATCCCAAGTAGGCTTATGTGTTACTCAACTTCCAAGAAACGTTTTACATGAAGGATGGTTAAAGAGCAGATATTTACTCTAAGCATGGGGTATTTGTGGCTCTACAGATGATTCTGGTCGAGGAAGCTGCCTTGAAACACAGAATTGTTAGGGAGAGAGGAAATTGGCTTGTTCTCTTTGACTGTACAGGTTCGATATGGAACCAGTTGTTAGAGATCATAAGGTAACAAATAGCACTGTTGCAGAAGGCAAGGTGTTTGAGTTGTTCAGAGTTGAAATAGCCAGGCTTAGAGAGTAGCAAGTACTTTGACATTGGAGGGAATCAGATAGATGGGAAGGCTGCATGGCTTCATAGCAAGGATCTAGTATCGAGGAGTTCTGTTTCAACTTGAATAATTTTAAAACCTCTTCCTAATTTTGAGTCTGAGATTTTTGTGAAGTGCTAATCTGTCTAAAGGAGTTTCTGAACACAAAATGCACATAGCTTGTGTCTCGCATACTGCTCAAAATTTGTCACAGAGCTCCTTTTGTCAGTGAAATTACGCATAAACCTTTAATTCTTTTTCCCTGAGCTGTATATAACTTAGGTTTAGCCATTGCTATTACTTTGTGGATGATTTGCCAAGTTGGATTCTACGAAACATTATTTCAGGACCAGAAAAATGTTTTGTGCCAGAAAAATAGATTTGGGGCATGCTGACATTGAATCTTGCCACAGAGACTTCCAGTCTACATTAGAATGCTAACAGCTTTGAGAAGTTTGTTTGCCTCTTTGAGCTTCCCACATGTGTGAACACAGAATTCTTAAACCATTTCCCACAGTTTCCAATACAGCAGAACAGTTTTTCAATTTGTCGTTTTTTATTGTCTTCTGTCGCCCTTAATTGCTTTGGCATCTCTTTTCTGACTCCCCTGTGTTATTTTTCCTTCTTCCAAATTCATTCCTAAATCAAGAGTGGGGAATCAGTGAAAGAGATAATTAGACTACAGAATTATAGAACTTGTTTGACATTCCATGAACCGTTCCCTTAACCTCAGAAAAATAGGAAGACAAGAAACAGAGAAACTGAAGAGAACAAAATGCTTGTCCTTTCTTTGTTGCCTTTCTGAAGGGGGGGTTTTGTTTTTGTTTTGGAGCAGTTACTGACAGGTTCAAAGGAATCATGGTGAAAACTTATTTTTGTGGTCTATTTTGAATCATTTTGAAAAATCCTATCTTTTTACATATAAGACTGTCTGAAAGTATTAGTATTTGTTCCTGAGTCATTCATATGAACCATGAATATGTATCTAAAGATATCTGCAGTCACAGGCAACTATTACTTATTGCGAATAATAATAGCCAGAGGGTATAGCTTAATGATTCAAGAATCAGATTTTTATAAAGAATCTACGTAGTCTCCCTAGAAACCAAGGATCAGATCTCATCAGGGTCAACTTAGCCCTTTTTATAATAGATAAATTGAATAACATGCTGTTTAATTTGTATGTGTATATATTATTGGATGAAAGTATGATGAATATTTGGTATGCATATTAAATGTATTACCATTACATTGCTAAGTAATTGAAATTACAGTCTTATTGTTATCAGTTTATCTAACCCTGGGTAATTATGGATGTCCAAGAAGCTTGAACATTCTGGCATTACATAAGACTTTTTGTTTTTAACTAGAAAACATGAATTGTTAATGTGTAATATCTCTCTGGCTAATCTCAGTTGTTTTTTTGTTTTTTTGGGGGGGCTTTGAATTAGAGAGTAGAAAAAAATTTGGTTAGTTGATAATATATTCAACTTCAGCATTCCCTAAGTTGTGTGGCAGTTTTCTAGATCTTACTTAGAAAGATAAAACTGTCTTAAAAGGATTTTTGACATTTCTTACATCTTGATAAATTTTCTCAAGACCTAAATGATCATTTTAGGAAAGTTGGGAATGCAGATATGAGTTGCTGTGGCAAAAGGGTCTTTAGAACTTTGGTGCAAATGCATCCTCTACAGAATAAACAGACCCAATTGTTTAAAGAAAAAAAATCACCACTGATCCTAATTTCAGAGCTAGCTAGTGTCAGCTACTAGTTAGTGTTCTTTCAGCCACTTTCAGTCTCTGCACCTTTATTACCAAATATCAAAAAATGGTTTCCAGAGCTAGTTCAGTAGTTTTCCTGCTATCAGTGTTCTAAATACTTTCTTGAAATATTTTATGTATCTCTTTATTATATGTCTAAGAATGGGATTGTTAAGTCACAGGACATGAAATTTTAGAATATTTCTTTGCTATTTCTAATTCATTTCCTTGAGGGGTAGTGTATTAGTTTGCTGCTCAATGCTGTAATAAAGAAACACAGACTTGATGGCATAGGCAACACTTTTTTGTTGTCTTGTTCTGGAGACTGGAATCCAAGATTAAGGTGCCAACAAGGGTAATCTATCGGGTAGATGGCCACCTTTTGCACATGACAAGAAGGTAATGGGAAGGTTAATACCCTACCTCTTTTTGACTCATTTAGCATTAACTAATCCTGTAAACTAGGCTTCTTTAAATATAGTCAGAAGATGGCATTGGACCTCATGGATCTTCTAAATATGACAGTTAGCAATTTCACTTTAATTTTTGGGAGAAAGTTTAGTTGATAACAAGTAACACTGTCATTCAACATCAGTGAATGGAAGTTCTCATTTACATCTTACTGCAACCAAGTACACATACTGCACTCATGTGTGCACAAAGCACGGGCACACCACTACTAATGTGATAGAAATAGCTTTGTTTGCTTCCCACTTTTTTTAGCTTTGGTTTCAGAAAACAAATTGTGTGTGTTTGTGTGTGTGTGTGTGTGTGCGCGCGCGCGCGCGCGCGCATGTATATTGCTAGACAGGTTGCACAAGTGCTCTCCCACTGAACTACATCTTCAACTCTTGAAACTTAAAAGAAAAAATTCTTGTACCAGGCATGGCGAGATGACTCAGTGTGTAAGAGCAGGTCTACATGTGGTACATGTACACACATGCAGGAAAATACTCATAGGTATAAAATAAAAATAAATCCTTAAAAATTCTTTGAAAGTTTGCTGAGTTTTCTATTTTTATACTTTGATCATTTTCCTTTCTCTTGAGTTTGTTCTTAATTGCTAGAAAATAGTTTTTGATTTGAGCGTTTAGCTGTTTCGTGTTTTGTCAGGCATTTCTTCTTATACAGAAAAGAAGTCACATATTTAAACATTATTGACCCTTTGGTATTAATCCATTATTTACCTTTAAACACAGCAAAGTGTACAGGGTTAATAATAAATGAGTTTCCATATTAATGAATCATATCTTTAATGCTCACCATACATTCATAAAGTCTGTTTATAGTTTGGATGCACTGACTGCTGGCAGTAAAATATAGTAGTGGCAAGGTTAATGCAAAAATCTTTTCAGATAGTATTTACTCCGAATTAGCAGGTTCCTTCCTGA
Organism: Rattus rattus; assembly: GCF_011064425.1. NCBI lineage: Eukaryota > Metazoa > Chordata > Mammalia > Rodentia > Muridae > Rattus > Rattus rattus. Next base: position 110,600,566 of record NC_046172.1, read on the forward strand.
TTCCCAGAACTTAAATCCCATAATATGTATCCTGAGACTTCTGTTGGCTAAGTAGCTTTGGGAACAGCTGCATCTTATATCCCCTTCCTAGTGGTTCGTAGTGATCATCAGGGACTGAAAGGTTCCATGAAGCCTTGTAATAAAGAAGTCTGTTTAGAAAATCACAACCAATCAAAATATAGAGTTGTGGAGCTCATTCCCAATGGATACAAGTTGAGTAGCTCTAGTGTAATATTGCAATATGAAAATTCATATTAGTATAATCCACAAAACTTGTCGGGATATCGTTTGTACAGGCTGTGTGTGTGTGTGTGTTCATTAAACATATCGAAACAATTGTTTCTACAAGTTAGTTGTACTACCTCTAGCTACATACATTCTTCTATTTTCTTAGCATCTCGGACAACCATTATTCTCGTCTATTCTCTAATTCTGTCCTTTAATGGTATTATATAGCTAGGCATAGTGGCCCATATTGTTATCACAGCATCTGGGAGGCTGAGGCAGGAGGATTGCTGTACATTTAAAGTCAACCTGACCACATAGTGAGTTCTAATTTAGCGTGGACTAAAGAGCAACACCATGCCTCAAAAACGTGTTATATAAATGGAAGCATACTAGACATAACCTTTGTGATTGTATTTTTCACTCATCATAATTCTCTGGATGCCATGATGAATAACTAGTTCTTTCCATTTTATTGTTGAGTAGTGTTCCATGGTAAAACAGACCAGCTTGTTTAACTTGTCATCTATCAAATGACATTAGCCTATCTCTGTCATACTGGGATCTAATAATACCCTATATGAGTGTTCTAAAGAATACTGGTATGATTGGAGTAGGGGCAGAGAAAAATTACAAACTTTGGAAAGTCTCTTCTACGGAAATGATATAGTTAAAGAAGTATCTTAAAAGTTCTTAAAAGAATATGTTTTAGAAATTAAGTTTTTTATTATTTCATTTAGGAATTTCAGAGACGCTGTAATACTTTGATTTCATTGATTGAAAAAGAAAATATGGAAATTGAGGAAAGAGAGAGAGCAGAAAAGAAGAAACGGGCAACTAAAACTCCAATGGTAAAATTTTCAGCATTTTCCTAACTTTTAGGTAGATCTCATTTTTTTTTATATAATTACAAATGTTTATACTATGTTTAATGCTGGGTTTTATGAAGTGCTAATTTGTTTTAGATTGAAGAAGAATCACATCATAAACGTACTTCGTTATTGTTTGAAGAACATGTGGTTAGGAATTCCCTTGTTACAAGACTCAGTATTTAATAAATTCCTCACAAATTTAAGCAGAGGCATAATGCAAGTGAGATCCTAGGAATTGAGACTAGGTCGCCGTGGGGGCAGCAGAAGGTTAGAGTAGGGGTGGGATGGTGTGAAGACTAAAACCTGGAGTTCTGAGTTGATCAAATAGGTTGTTTGATCTTTGTGGAACTGTGTATACAAATGGGAACCCTGAGCAGACAAGATAGCCTGTTTTGGCATTAAGATAACTGCTGGATAAACATGTGATTTTAATCCTGTTGGGTTGCTGTGTATATCTATGATTCAAAATATTCTGTTTGAGTGTGTTAAGTAGTCCCATATTTCATCAAATCTAAGGTGCTTTCCATTGTAAGACACAACATTTTTTGTGCCACTAAGAAATATGATGCCAAGTATCATCTGTTATCAGTTGTAAGATACCTCCTGATGTCAGAGATGCTAATGGGGACAGAAATGCGCATCATAGAAGATATGAAATATGGTGTGTTAACATTTATCTTAACGTTATAAAAATAACACTCATAAATAAAAATTTCCCCAGAAACTTTAAATATTAAGTAGTTCTTTAAGATAAAAGTACATTTATAAGCCATGTGTAAGTAGATACTTGATGACTATTTTTGATGGATATTTTATGTCTTTTCATAAAAAGAAACACCTTTAAAAGTTATTTTACATTGGGTTATATAGTTTGTTGGGCATATAGTGTGTTAACTGAGTCTCACATTGAAGTGAATATTCATGTTAAATTTTTTAATGCATTTACATCCTAGATTTAACATTGTTGGGCCATTTAAAGTGTGCATATTTGAGCAGAACATTAAATCTGTTTCCATTTTAGTCACAGAAAAGAAAAGCAGAGTCAGCTACTGAGAGCTCTGGAAAGAAGGATGTCAAGAAGGTGAAATCCTAAAGCCTAGAAATAAAGTTTTAAATGGGAAACTGCTATTTTCTTGTTCCCATCTTCAAATGCTAATTACCAGTTCCAGTGTATTGATGGTACTCTAAGGAAAAAAACTGAAATACTCTTTGGTTTTGATTTCTTGCATATTTTATATATTTTACAATGCTTTCTACCTGAAATGTGTAGCTTTCTATTTCATGCATCTAGTATTTTGTGTACTGTATTTTGTGCATTTCGTGTCTTCATCAAATTCCTCTCAGTCCTTGTTTTTTTGAAGCCTGTGCTGAGGTTTTAGCTTTTCTATGTTTTCTATGCCGCTGCTTTGAAAGAGAACCTAGATTCTATAGCTGTATTATTGTTGTTTCAGACTTTAAATTTATATGGCTGTGGAAAAATGAATTAAAACGATTTGAGGAGAAAGACTTTTTCACTTCTTTGTTGCTTTCTTTTCTATTGAGTCTGGGCTTGTGTGTGTGTTACTGCAGACTGTGATTAGCATAATAATCATTTCTTTGAGGTCCTCTAAATACTTTTTCCTAAAGAAGTAAAGGGTGAGGAAAGAAAAATATTAAAAAAAAACACCCTAATATTTGATACTGTGCTTGCTGTCAGTATGCGTTACATTTAAATTATTCTCTAAATATTCAAGTGGGAAAATATAATAAAGAACTGTCTATAAGAAATGTAATTATTTCCTGTGTTTTGTACAGCACAAAGCATTGTGTTTATTGAATTGTGTTGCCCACTGCTGTGTATTTTGGGCTAAAGGGAAAACTTTGCTTGCGGATTGGTGCATGATAGTTTGTCCCATGGAGGCAAAACAGAGGGCTTTCTGGGTACCATATAGATCTAGTTACAACTAAGTTTTAAGATGATGACATAAGTACTGTGCATTGCAGAAGAACGGAAGCTGTTTTCATTAGGGATACATTCATGTTCACATAGCAAGCTCAGAGCATCAGTGGTTTTGAACACCAATGATTTGTTTCTTACTCACACTAAAAATCCCATTCAAGTCAGAAGAATCAGATGGGAAGGAATGCACTCCACACAGTCACTCAAGTGTCCGTGCTGAACTGAAGTTCTGCTGTTTTATCGTTTATCCATCTGGGCACAGAGCCTTTTCATCTGTCCTCCTAGGAGAAAGATAAGAGGCTGCAGAATTCCATACAGGCTCTTTACTGCTTCAACCCAGAAGTGACACACGTCACACCTACTTAGATCACATTGTCCTCAGCAAGCCACATGACCCTGTGTATTTCCAAGAGAATAAGCTAATGGAGAGGAACGAATGGAAACAATTACATTCCTCTCTCACTACCTTGTGCTATGACCCACAAACCACAACCCAGTACAATTAAGCTTCAAATCAGATTTTGGGATTGGAAGATCCCAAATGTGCTGAAAAGCTCCCATCAGTCACCGGAGCTGGGGAAAATGATAACCAGAAGTTCACTTTATACCTCCAAGGTCTTCATATTAGAGAAACCTTTGTTTGTTTATTTGTTTTCTGGGAGGGTGAAGATGAAGGGCGGAACATGGGCAGTTGGAAATGTAAGTCCGTACATCTTATTCTCTCTGTTAACCCAAAGAGGTTACGGTGTCAGCTATAAGGAAGACAGTTTGCAGGTAAGTTCTTCAAGCTTTATGATGAGGCTCTTTTCTTGGTCCATAGCATGAGTTGTGCCAATCAGCTCTCGAAGACTGTCGATGAAATCTTGAGACTTCATCCTTAGAAACTTGTAATCCATAACATGGTTTTATGTAAGAGTCCCAAACCACACAACCACACATGGTGAAGCATGTATTTTGTATTTAAAGATAGGCGATTGCATTACTGAACTAAGCCTTTTAAGAAGACCTCCTATACATCGACCACCAGATGATAGCACAAATCTAAATAGTGTCGTGCCGAGGGCACCGTCAGACCCCTTTTAGTTGTTAAATTTACAGAGAAACTAAACTGGCATAGACGACTTTAAAATTCCAATAGAGAAATAACATTTCAAACAAGAGGTCTAGACTTATGGAATCATATCCCTAGAGTTGGCTGCCATGTTCCAGAGAGAAATATGCAGAGACAGTTCGTACACCAGCTGTTTGAAGGCCAGAAGAAACAGAACAGAACACCACATATGCGCACGGAATTTTTAAGAGCACAATGCCCCTGCCCTCGGTTCTCCAGCAATAGCATTCTAATTGATTGCCAACCCAATTCTTTGGGTGGTGTGCGGGGTGGGGGTAAGGCGGTCGAGAAACGTGGACCCCGTAGGAGTCTCCTTCCCTCAAAGAATCTATCCTGAAGACAGGGGCTGATGAGGTCTCCAACAACAGCAAGGTTTCTGTAGGGTCCCTCGTAAAGCAGCCATCTTAAGCTCTGGCCCCAATTGCCTTATACTCACACGACGGTGCTCAGTCATTGCTTTGTCGTCATCAGTCTTTGGCTCTCCTTGGTGCACAGTCTGAATCTATATTTTTTCTAAGAAAAAATGTTCACAAAAGTCTACGCCTAGAGGCCCTCTGTGTACGACAGTTTTTCGGATAGAATATTTGCCGCTACATTGCTTGCTATGGTACATGTTTTGGTTTGAAAAAAATTAACAAAGCCCTCCATTTAACTGACGACCCACTATTGTTGAAATAAAATGCCATTTCCCCAAGTTTTGTCAAAGGTTTGTCTTTGTGGCTTAATTGTTACTCCTATTAGCAGTACTTAGGTTTCCCTGCCTGGTGTACAGGCCCACAATTAATATTGAAGTTCACATGACTTTCTCTTCAGGTGTTTTTTTTTTTTTTTTTTTTTTTTACCAGCTCCAAAAACCTCAAATTTGCTACGGGATTATTATTTTTTCTTGTGTCATTTATTAGTTCACTACTCCTCACGGTGTTTTCTCAGGCCAGCTTTCTCCTTTGCTTATTCATATTCCCTCTTCTTTTCCTGGACTTACTTACGGTGCTCAGGCTTGCCTGCAACTTACAGCCTTACTGTTGCAGCACAATTGGCTCTGGGGCCGGTTCTTCAATACAGGTACTGGCATCAGAATTGTTCTTAGGTTCTGCTTCTGAGGAAACTCACAATAAGACATCTCACAAAGATAGCTCTCTCTTCCTTGCTCTCAGTGAATTCAGAAAATCTGGAAGATGTAAAGATAAGAAAAAGTAATGACCAGGTAATGAACCACAGATATGTTGCTGTAATGACTGCACTCTGAGAAGAGTTAATAGGCAGTATGGCTGTGCCCTGGGACAGGGACAACATTGGCTACTACTTTCTCTCTACTGACAGGACTTTCTCATATCACCGATAGCTGTAATATTGGAAATTATTCAGTACAGATTACAAGATACCAAAGGGTTTGGTTAGGCCAAAACTGGTGTCCAGGCTACTGTCTCAAAGTGTTCTCTATGCTAGTAGGCACTCATTTTTAATACCAGTGGTTTGTTGGACCAGGACTTGGATGTTTTTAGAAATAACTTTAAGCAAAAACACTTTATTATTATTATTATTATTATTATTATTATTATTTTGACAATTGTATAGAAGAAACAGCAGAGAACTTCCCATCTTGAACTCTGCTTGTGTCCTTCTAGTCTGCAGAGGAGAAATTTGGTGAGATGATCAACAAATGGCTCAGATCTAGTTCTTTATTAATTTTATTTATTTATTTATTTATTTATTTATTTATTTATTTATTTATTTATTTTATATTTTTACATCCCAGTTGTTGGTCCCCTGTCCCTCCTTTTTTACAAAGTTCTTCTTCCATTGTCCTCCCTTCTTCTCTGAGGCGGTAGCCCCCCACCTCTGATGTATCAAGTTTCTGCAGGGTTATATACATCAGCCCTTATGGGGAATGCACTTCACAGACAAACTTTATGGATAGCTCCACTTCAGTTGTTCAGGAGCCACATGGAGACTGAGCTGCACATCTGCTACATATGTACGTTCATCGATCCAGCCTATGAACGCTCTTTGGTTGGTGGTGGCTCAGTCTCTGAGAGCCCAAAGGGTCCAGGTTAGTTGACTCTGTTGGTCTCCCTATGGAGATCCTATCCCCTTGAGGGCCTTCAATCTTTCCCTCAACTCTTCCATAAGAGTTCCCAAGCTCCAACATTTGACTGTAGTATCTGCATCTGTTCCAGTCAGTGGAGCCTCTCGGGGACAGTTATGTTGGGCCCTGTCTGCAAGAACAACAGAGTATCAGTAATTGTGTCAGGGTTTGGTGCTTGCCCATGGGGTGGGTTAGGCTGGCTATTGGTTGGACTTGGCCTTTTTAAAGTTTTATTTGTTTTATTGTGGCATTGTATATAAGGAGTATAGAATTCTTTTTTTTTAAAGATTCACTTATTTTTTTTATATATAAGTACACTTTAGCTGTCTTCAACACACCAGAAGAGGGCATCAGATCTCATTACAGATGGTTGTGAGCTACCATGTGGTTGCTGAGATTTGAACTCAGGATCTCTAGAAGAGCAATCAGTGCTCTTAACCATTGAGCCATCTCTCCAGCCCGCAGTATAGAATTCTTGTGACATGACTTTTTTCAATCATTGGTCTAGTAAATTAATCATTTCCTTCCTGTTGGGAAAAAATTACCTAGGCTATTTTAGTCAGATCTAACCTAAACTTTTAAATTAGCTTTAAACCTTGCTTTCTTATTTCCTATAAGACCCACCTTTTGCACCTTTGATATTTTCCCTGCTATATAAATGTTAGAATTTAATAATATACTAGACTAGTAAATAACATGGGCTACTTTTGAGGGTCTCTATGCATCTCTAATATGTTGATAAGCAAGCACTAATCATATCCAATTCTTTAACTCATATCATAAATACAGTTTTGAACTAATGTATCTCCTTCAGGAAACAAAGCCTGTTCGACATATTGAAGACAGAACAAGGTCTTTCCATAAAGCTCATCTTGACTAGACTATTAGGTTTCTTACTAATCACTACCTACGACTCTGGTTAGCCCTCTTATAAAATAAACTGTAAGTTCCCAAGTGCTGTTTTTATGTGCTGGCTGTTTATTTTTGTGTTGGCAATCAGACTTGCCAGAATATAACCATTGGTCTTTCTTTTACTAAGATTTTCATGGTATTCCACCCACTGCTTCCCAGCATGTGTTATGTGCATTATTTGCAATTGAGTAGATGGCCTCTATTAATTACAATTAAGTTTGAGATTTGAGTATATCATTGTGGGTTTATCAACAAATCTTTCCTGCTTTTTAGGATCCCAAACTTTCTTCTTTTTCTCCATTTCCTAATTCTTTTCTTTTTTGTCTCTTATAACTTCTAAAACTAAAACATCCCCTGGACAAGTGTGTTTGTTCATTTAAAATATCCTGTAGCTACTACTTGCTAATCATGGGTCTTTAAGTGTGTCTAGACCAACCCAATTGTCAGAGCAAAGGCATCTGCTTCCTAGCAATCATTTGCTGTTTTTCTTCCTTGTGGTCTTGTTTATTTTTCAGTAAGTTTCCTTCTCCATCTCAATCTATGAAAAGTGCTCTGTCCATTTTGTTAGGAACTCTGCCCCTGCATTCAGTGATCACAATTTGACTCTCAAATCCAGAAGTATAAGTGGACACTTGGCTAAGATTCTTGGTCAAGAAGCAGTTATAAGGAGTCTGTTGTAAATTGGTTAGCCCTTGTAGTTCACTAGGGGTTCTTTATCTGGTCTTAAGAAATATGTAAGTTAAGGTTTATACAGTGTCCAACTTAAAATCAGTATGAGAACGTCTTCTGGGGAAGGGACTTAGGAGACTATACTGTGACACCTTAAGATTTTATTGCACTGTCAGTTTTTCCATATTTCTGAGCATAGTTTAAAGAAGAACAATCTTGCCAATTGGCTGACTACCAGAGTGCATGTATTTGGTGATCTAATAGGCTACATGTCTGAGACACTGTTATTTTATTTATATGAAAGAGACTGAGCTCATGTGGAACCTTGTTGCGCTTGCAGGGTCAAATCATGGTCAAGCTTCTCAACTGTCATGTTTTCATGAAAACTGACACCTGTCAGGTACACACAGGATTACATCCCTAGTATTCCATGACCAGTAATCCAAATATGAGGGCTGTCTAGTCTCCGTAACCTTATTTTCCAAAATCAATGCTAGGGGCAAATAGTTGCTCTTGCCTTCTTAGATCAAGTGTGTGTTACAGATGGAGATGAGTTCCAGATGCTGTTAAGGGATAAATCATGGTGATAACCAGCCCAGAGAATATTTGAGTCCTGCATTATCTCCACCATCCATTTTTATTCCACAAAGGATACATGTGCCCAAAGGCTGACACATGAAGCACATATATTTTATTGAGTAGGATATTAGCCTCAAACCTTAGTTCAGCACTCTACTGATCTAGTTTTGATCATTAAGGGGGCTTAGGATGATAGCTTGAAACTCAAAACTGAAAAGGATGAGTATTCCCTTAAGCCAAAAATCAACTTTCTAAATTTGCTGTTCCAGCAAGAAAAATAATCATAGCTACCAGAGCAGAATAAAGATTTCCTATCTATGTGGTATTGCTTATATATTTTCAAGGCTCCATACACTAGAAATTGTTCCTCAGTGCCCAAGGATATTGCCAGTTATTTCAGTACTCTTCTGCTACTTAGATGGTAGCTGGAGAGTGGACCACAGAGGATCTTTGGACTTCTTCCTTTGGAAATCAATCTGGTCACCAACCTTAGACTGCTAAGATTCTGTAGTGGGGTCAGTTTCTACAGCTTGTGGTTGATTATACACTCTTATGTGACTAGAGCATTGAGTAAAATAGAAAGTATCACAAGAAGCATGTTGACACATAAAGATTGAATCCAGGACTTTGCACATGCTCAGTAAGGGCTCTACCACTGAATTACACCCCCAGCCTCAAAACTCTCAACTTGTTATGAGAACCGTATCCTCTCCATGAGATTTCTTATTACATATTGGTGTGTGCGTGCACGGGGATGTATTGATGAGATTTTCATTGAGTCCGAGTTCTTGAGAACAATGTTTTACTGAATATCAATGCCAGTATTTTGAGTCTTTTGAGAGATGGCAACTGTTGCTGGTCACCATACCAGCAGAAAACAAGTTCCTTTTATAAGCCACAACAAACACGCATCTGCTGTAATTTGAATATGCCTGGGCTTTGCAATAGTTTGTTTTTTTTTTTTAAATAAATCTAAACTATACATGTATAATTTCCCCTGTGGTAATCTGCCATAGTGCTAGGTAAGTGCTGTGATATGGCAAGCTGCACTGTGTTTGACTCATGGAACCGCAACCCGGGATTGTGTTGCAGGAGGTTTGGAATCCCTACACTGAAGGTAAACATCGTGAGTTGTATTCAGAATTGTTAACTTGAGGCTTTGACAACAACTGTGTTTGCTTTGGCTTTACTTTAGTTAGAGTATCAGATTTTGTTGTATAGCAAATCACCCAAAAACTTAGTGCCTAAAAACAATATTTAACTTGTAATTTTGTTAGGTTGGCAGTTTGGATTAAACACAATATGTCACGTATTCAGTTACCTAAGTTGTTTTTTTAATGCATCCAAAGAAATAGTATGAGTTAAAAGGAGGTATTAAATGAAACTCTTGAGGAAAGCTGAATTATTATAACTCAAGTGGGCTGTATTCTGAGTGGATGAAAGTGCAAAATGCAAAACAAAAATACTTCTGCATGCAGGGTCAAACTTGGTTATTTTATTTTGTCTGAGAAAGCCCCAGGCTAGCAATCAGGTAATCCCTTTTGAGGCATGAGACTTCTAACTCTGGCATCCAAGAAGGCTGCTTCAGAACAAGCTTCCCCACTTCCCTATGTCTGCTACCTAAGCTGTCAAGGCCTGTGACCCCTTGATTGCCATTTTATTGTTGTTTTTGCTGAGGCTTTATTGTCACCTGTTATGACTAAATCAATGTGTCCAGGGGCAAAACAGCCGTCTCATCTCACTGGCCCCTAAGTGAGATTCTTACTGAGGCCACCATTCAGTACATGTGCTGTAGTAAAACCTGTTCTAGAAGTTAAACACTTCAGCTTTTTAGAAACACTATTCGTGTTGAGTGTCCCACCTCATGGATTCAGTCCTGTGTCTGTCAGACTACAGGGACTGTGGCTCAGTACATCCACTCCTTTCTACTTACTCATATTTGATAATCAAAAGCTTTTCTGTGCTGTATGCCCTGTCCAGAGACGCCTTTCTATACCCAAATGAATGTTGCTACTTTCGTAACTCATTCAAATGTACTTACATCTGCCATTCATGCATCTGTTTATTCTTTCAGGCATGACTTTCCAACCAGACCTTGGATCAAGCCCCTTAAGAGAAGGGGTTTCGTCTATGACCACTTTCCCCACAGAATGCCTTTCAAGCTTTGAAGCCACAGGGATGAACTGTTTGTCTCAGTTTTGTTTTCCCATTAGTCGCTGTCTCTCATCAGTTGTCTCTGTTACTGTATACTTAAAGCAGATGCTTAAAGTACATGGTACCCTCTGCAGATATTCTGGTAACTAAGTTGGATTACATAAATTACAAAAGGAGAGCTAGTAGAGGGGCCTTGAGCATTAGGAATGTAGACACTTATGCTTTCTGTTACTTTCCAGGTAACAGGATACATATATTGATATCTCTGTCATCATCTTTCTCTCCTTGTGGTTCTTCTCCTATCTATATGTATTTATTAGCTTAAGACAGTCATTCTCAACCTCCCTAATACTGTGACCTTTAACATAGTTCCTCGTATTGTGCTGACCCCTGCCATAAAATTATTTTGTTGCTACTTCATAACTATAATTTTCTACTTTTATGAATAAAAATGTAAATATTGGATATCTAATATTCAATCCCTTCAGGTTGATTTAATTTGGGGCTTCATGGGTCTAGAGGGTTAAAGTCCATGACCATCATGGTAGAAAGCATGGAAACAGGCAGGCAGGCATGATGCTGAAGCAGTACCTGAGAAAGCTTACATGTTGAGATAACAACCACAAGGCAGAAGGGCTGGGTAATTTGGAATATTACCTCAGAACCCACCCTCAATGAAACACCTCCTCAAAAAAGGCCATACCGAGAGAGAGAGAGGGAGAGAGGGAGAGAGAGAGAGAGAGAGAGGGAGAGAGAGAGAAAAACATAGAGACAGAGACAGAGAGAGTCAGAGACAGGACAGAGGCAGAGACACAAAAAGATAGATTGGAATGTGGTAGGCTTTTATAACCTTAGAGTCCACCTCCAATGGCATACCTCCTCATAAAAGGCCATATCTCCAAATCGAACACAAACAGGGAAATCTCTCACTAACTCGAAACCAAGCATTAAAACCTATGAGTCTATGGATACATTCTCATTCTACCTAAATGGTGTCTGAACCTACCTTAGGATGATGATGAAGGGAAGGCTTTGGGGAGGTAGTAATGTCTGAGTTAAATGGGGCAATGAGTAACTAATGGGGAAACCCTAACAAGGGTGGTAGTAATGGACTGAGGATAGTATGCTTTACACAGAAACATGCCAGGCAAAAGATTATGACTCAGTTGTTAGTGGAGTGGATATTTGAACGATCTATCTTCCTTCCCTAGTACATTTCCTGACTTTGGCTTTTGACAAAGCATTACCCATCTTTACCCTCGCCTCAAGGGATGACCTAATGGTTTTGTCTCTTGGAATTCCATGTGGTGGAATAGATTTGCTTTCATCTTATGGTTTATCATGCTTCTTCTGACCTCAGGATACATTTTTGAAACCTTTGCCCTTATTTCTCACTGTTAAGTGTTTTCAAATTCTGAGTCGGAGGCTCATATAGGTAGATTGTCTCCTATGTAAGGTCACATAGCTAAATGGCTTTGCTGATTTGGCTATAGGTGGGACATGGGCCATGTTCTATGCCTGAAGGGTGAAATCATATAATACAAAACTGGTCATTATAAGCAACATGATGCGGGAAAATAGTGTATTATCAGGCCACGGTTGGCACCTCCCTAAAGTCTGTTTCTTGCCAATTAGTGCACTAATATTCTCCCCAAATCAACAAAGTTGTCTTTGCCTAGTCTCTTTCAACTCTTACACCTTAGCCACCAAAACTTCTTTCCAGGACAAAGACAAGCCAGTTTTGTTTGGAAGCAATTCCAAAGGAACACATTAAAAACTGCCTGTCAGATATAGCATCTGTAATCTTTAGGGGACATCTTCATACTTCAATTTTCTTGACTTACCATTTCCTAAAGTCCATATTGCATTGGGTAGCTACTTGGAGATGGCTAATTATTAGTTAGAGGCAATAAGCATAAACATATTGCAGAGAAGGGAGTTCTTCCATCAGCATTTCTGAAAAACTGGAGAATCTGACTCAAGGGGATGCTGCCTTTGAGATGCCTAAAGGGCAGAAGCAGTCTGCTTCTAGGTAATGCTGCACCCAGGGCAAACGCAGCTTACAGATTTGGTTCTCAATTTTGATTTTTGATCAGAACCACCTGGATGGTCTGTGACAGCTGAAGTGCACCCTCTGCACTTCCAAGTCAGTGGGGCTTTGCATTCCTTTGAAGTTGTCAAGTGGTGTTCATGTTGCTGGGGAACTACATTTTGAGACCCATCATTCTTGGACGTTGGCTTGAATCAGACTTTTGGTGGCTCAGTAGCAGTGGGTTTTTGCTGTACTGTTGGTAAGTTCTACCCAGAAAAAAATTCTCAAGGCTGTCTGCTAGCTGCATTTTTCCGAACCCTTCATTTTGTAAAGCACAAACAGGTCTCCTTGGATTCTGTCCTTCCTGCTAGCAGAATTGACATCTGCCCTGTGTGCTGCTGATTGCCGTGGTTGCAGCTACTTTTATGATTAGCTGTTTCCCCTTGGATGAATGAATCTCCAGCTCTTGTCATCCACTGTGTATTCACGGATACTGTTGTCAGAACATCTTCCAAATTCATTTCCTGCCAGGAAAGAATTAACCTCCGAGTACATCAAAATTCCCAAGACTGGGAACATGGTCAGCTGATCACCTTATCTTTATGCACCATGAACTTGATTGATTCTGATTGTGAGTTCACTCTGAGTTGTAATGGCTATAGCTAGTGAAGATTAGAGTCAGAGGATAAATATCAAAAGCTGACTAGGCAAGAGGTGTTTGGACTAAGGGCTTAGTGTTTGGAAAGTACTAGTGGACATTTTGAGTATTGTAAATGGATTGAGAGGTTAATTTATCACCAACATACTGATGATTTTAGTAATATTAATATATAACTCAAATTAAAATATAATATTAAAAATATTTAATAAATAACTGAGCTAAGTCTCAAGTGACCTTATCCATTCCTGCAACTCACAATAACTTCTGACTAGCCATCAACTATAGATTTGCTCTAGACTTCAGCCTTGGGGCTAATGTTAGCTTCCATTTTGATTTGCTGATGTCTGTGTCATACCAATTACTATTATGGATGCCATTCCCATGACTTAGATAGACAGAAGATCCAAAAGTTACATTACAGAGAAAAATACTCATACTTGTATAATACGTTCTATGTATATAGTTATTTTGATATAGTTGCAAACTATGTATTTAGTGGTTTAGTTGATTTTTTTTTAATAAAGCAATTTTAGCATTTCCTACTCTGAATCAAACACTTACCAGTAGTTTTGTTAATCACACACACACACACACGCACGCACGCACGCACACATGCACGCACACACGCATGCACACACGCACGCACATGGAGAAATCATGTGTTCAAAATGTTTTTAAGTGATAATCTTTGCTTAGGTTCATTTTCTTTTGCCAGAAAAATAAATTTGGTCATAAATAGGACTGTTCAGATTGTCTGTAGATCAATGACATACCAGCAAAACTGAGTGAAAGAAAACATTCCTCTGTTCTTTGCAGAGGAGAACAGATTTCATAGCAGAAGCAAATCTATTAGAATGTTCTACAGGGCTGTAATGGAAAACAACATCAGAGCAAACCAAACATTGTTGAATGTTTTTATTCCTAGTAGGGATTCAGCATGATGTTCAATGTCTGGCCACAGTGGTATGCAATGGCTGATTGAAGGCTTCAGTAAATAACCATGTCCCCAGATGGATATATAATGGTTCCTTGGACACACAATTCTTTGAAAAATTGTAGAATTCATCAGCCAACAGTGAAGTATATAGGATATAAACTATTGCTTTGAATTCCACAGAACATCATAATGGTGGGTATACTTTCCAGCAGCTGAAATACGTTTGCTAAAAAGAGCTATATTTTGTAGATCTCATTTAAAGAACATAGACTTTAGGAAATACAAAAGGAGCAAAAAGCATTATTTAATAACTGTATCTTTTGCTAAAACATTTGGTGTCGAAAGTAATAAAACACACAGCTCCTATTTATTAAAATAACAAAGCAATGGTATAAAGCAGTGTGTGTACTTACATGTGATGTGTGGAGTAAGGATTATTACAACACAGCTTTTGGGAAAACAACGACTGTGAGGTTCAACTGCACTTTCTCACTTGGCTGCCACGTGGGTTTGATACATTGCCTTACTTGGGAACATTCATTTGCCTTTCTGTGATATGCTTAGGATTGACATTCAGTTCCTATTTGCAGCATGTGTAGAACACTTGTTCATAGCTGAGCTCAGTTAAGCCTGGAACAGTGTCTACTCTGATTGATGGGTGTCCATAATATACTTTCAGTTAAATAGTTTGGCTGTTGCAATTAAAAAGAGTGATAAGTAGGGTTATTAAGAACATGAAATAAGAGTCTAAGTGAGGCTCCCGATACATAGCTACTACTCAATAAATATTCCTGTTTATTCTCCCCTCAAAGAACGGAAAACATATATTTTTCAACCTCAATAAAGGGAAAGAAAATTTTCTAACCATTTTTATTTTTGTTCTCAATAGGTTAAGGAAATCGTCGTGAGTGTCCAACCATTTGACATTGTGATGTGGTGATCTGCAAATGAGTTGGGCTGAATTCATAGCTGTCATGGGTGTGGCCCTGAGGGTGTGGGTTGGATAACCTTTGTTACGTGTTATATTTATTCAGCACCCATCCAACACACATGAAATCTTATTAAATTCCAGGAACTGAGAGCATGCTGGGACTGAATACTCACAGTTTTTGAGATCATGGTCTCAGAGAAAAAGCTCTCTCTCTCTCTCTCTCTCTCTCTCTCTCTCTCTCTCTCTCTCTCTCTCTCTCTCTCTCTGTCTCTCTCTCTCTCTCTGTCTCTCTCTCTCCATGACTGTGGTTTGTGTGTGTGTGTGTGTGTGTGTGTGTGTGTGTGTGTGTGTGTGTGTGTTTAGTCATTTTGTACGGGAAGTCAGGGAAGGATGTTGGGTGTTCCTTCTGTCGCTCTCCAAGATATTTCTTAAAGGTGGAATGAACCTGAATGAGGCTGGTGGCCAGCAATCCTCTTATCCTCTGTATCCACCACAATGTTCCTGGGTTTATATGTACATACAGCCATATTTGGCTTTTTTTTTCCTGTTGGTACCAGGGACTTGAGTATTTGAAGTCAGATTCTCATGCTTATTTAGCAAGTGATCTGGCCCATTGAGGTATCTACACAGTCTGTTTCTGATTTTAATCCAAACAGCTGGAAGAGTTGATATAAACTTATAAGATTCTTCCATGCAAATGTAATATAAAGAAAGACCTTATTTAGGCAGGTACAGCCTGGTTTGGCTTTGGCAGCTGACAGGTGGTGGATTTCATCTCCTTGATGATTATATGTGGTGGTTCTGAGAACTGTTATGACAGAGTTATTTCCCATATGCTGGCAGTAGGAGTTGGAAAATTCTTGAGTTTTGCAGAAAATGGCATTTGGCCAAATATAGATGCAGGAAAGAATGTAAGAATCTGTGCAAAAGGAGAGGTATAAAATAGCTGGGAGATTAGGGAAATTAGAAATGTTTTAATCAACAGATGATATTTTTGGACTCTTGTTTTCAATAAAGAGGTGACAATTCTATTAAATACTATGATTATACTATTTTAAAATTGATATTTATTCATCTTTCTAGGAAAATGCAAAATAATATGAGCTACATGGTTTTTTAAGTTTTCATCTCTATTAAGAGTTTTGCTTTCAGTTGATAAGAATACACATTTTTAAGGTTATTTGAGGTCATCTAGTGTTTTTTTTTACAGGCCTTGGGCTTAGACAAAGAGCAGTGATCAACAGAGAATAAATGAGTCAGTGAAATAGCACTTATTCAAAAAGATTATTAAACACCTTGCCACTGAATTATGGTTCTGTGTCTCCTTTGTACAACATTAAATCATACTTTCAGAGCTTTGAGATTTTTGGAGACCATTGGCTATAATCTCATTTCAAAATGATTTTTATTGTACGTCTAAAAAATGGTACATGTTCATTATAAAATTCCAGCCATTCAAAATAAAATGTTGAGAGCTAAAATTCCCTTAAATCTTGTCATCCTGCACTGACAATGCTTAACTATGCAGGTTAGCTGGATTCCTTATATGTCATTGTGTACCTAAAGACAGGTGGTAAGTAAAAGGAACCATTTTTATGAAATTTGGATCACACTATACATATTTTAATAAAAATGTAATTTTGCTAGGATTTAGTGGAATATATAAGATAATATAAAATGGAGACAAACATTCATATCTTGCTAGGGATATCAATTTCCAACAGATACCTTTAAAGTTGAGGAAAAAGTGATGAAAATACTCAAAAGTTGGTGTCCTTATGTTTTTTCAAACCTTTTTTCAATTGTAAATAGTATTGATTGATGCCCTGTTATGACAAGTGAGAAAATCCCATGTATTTTCTTCTTTAAACATTATTTTATTTCTAAAATGATTTATTACATTGTCAGGATTGTAACACTTGCTTTATGTTGAAGGAACCATTTATAGATTGTTTGCCAGTTAATAAAGTCAAAACTCTAGAAACTTAACATGTACAAATTTAGTTTTGATCAAGGCTTAGTGATTGACTCCTTTAATTTCCAGCACTTGGGGAACAGAGGCAGGATGATTTTGTATTTGAGACTAGTCAGATCTCCACTGAGCTACACAGGAGACCATGACATACAAAATAAAAAACAAAATAAGTAAAAGGAATTATTTCTCATGTGAAGCGAGCCCAGAGTTCATGTTCAAGGCTCCATGACTCATTAGACATCCAGATACTCGTTGCTTCCTGGTTGGCCATCATCATTAGGGTGTGACTGTCATTGTCAAGGCTGTTGAAGTTTTACTTATGTCTGTTGTTCAAAGAAGAAGCAAAGAGGAAGAAGGTAAAAACAAAGTAATTCCAGCCGTCCCAAATGCCTTCTTTGTTTTACTGCTTAGGTTCATTCTGGGGAGATTGATGAATTGTATTTCCCCATTTCCATGGTTCTTGTTTTCAGATTTATATTTACATTGATTTAAGACTTTGGAAAACGAATGAATTTCACTGAAGGATCCCATTAAGATTTTAATTTTGATTATCTCTTTCTTGAGTAGATTTCTTCATTAAAGGAGTTCTTCCCAAAAGATTCCATTGGAACTGTATTACCTAAGTTTTTGATTGCATGATGTCTCTCTTAATTGTAGGGTTTAGGCTGTCTTATATGTCTCCTGAGGTGGTTTCATTTTTAAAGTGTGCAGTTTCTTAATTCCTGCTGTTTTTAATTGATAGTTTTCTTTCTAGAGTCCTCTTTCCTTCCTTTTCAGTCTGACATGATTGCTTTCTGGTAGTAATGTATGTCGTCAGTCATCCTGTGAGTTCTTTTCACTTCAGTCTTGGATGGATCCACTGGTTATTAGATCTCGGTGACTTCTTTTCCTTGGCTTACTGCTCTATTTTGCTCTATTTAGCTGGAGCCATGTCTCCAGTAACTTCCTAATAAATAATGTGTGAGATAGAAACTTTCGGAGGGAAGCTGTTTTGATTCCTTGTCATTTTTGATTGATAGGTTTGTACTGTAGTCTTCTCAGCTGAAAGTCAGTTTTGTTCAGAACTTGAAGGCATGGCTCAGTTGTCTCTTAGGATCCCGTGGTCCTGATGAGGCGTGGTATTGCCGGTACAATGCTTGCATTGCTATAGGCCATCGACTTTCTTTTTCTTTTTTCAAAAGCTTTTAGTACTTCCCTTTGTTTTTTGATGTTCTAAAATCCAGGGTGATGGAGCTTGCTGTGGGGTATTTTTGTACTGGGTACTAAAGGATCTTATCAGATACAGAAAGTATTATTTGTGAAGTTCAGTAAAATTCTCTGATTTTATTCGTTTTGCTAATTTCTTCTCTTTGCCTATAATGTTTGTGTTTAGTGTTTGTCCTCTATATTTTTGATGTTTTTAAATGGATTTTCAGCTCCTCTGCTTTTCCGTCCTATTTTCTTGAGAATTTCCTAAATTTTATGGTTCACATTGTCACAAATTTTGCTTTGGAAACACCTTTTAAATTTGCACACGCTCTTTCTTGTTTTCTGATTGGCTCATAGATTTCGCATATTGTTTATGGTTTGGGGCTGCAGTATTTTTTATTCGAATATTTTTGTTAATTTGAAATTTTCATACAACGCCTTTTTAAAAAATCATATCTACTCCATTCCTTTCCTTTACCTCCTTTCAGATCCTCCTCACCTCCCTACCTTCCCAACTGTGTGTCCCCAACTTTTAAATATAGTCCACCTAGTCCGGTTTTGCTGTCTCTGAGTATGGGCTCCTTCTGGAGCACGGTTGACTTACTAAGACCACACCCTTACTAAGGTAAACTTACTCTGCCTCCCTCAGAGATCAACTGTTCTTAGCTCCTCTGTTAGTGGTGGTGACTCCTGAAGCCCTTCCCACTCTGTGCTAGGATGTTAGCAGTCTTGATCCTGTGCATGGCTTTTGCAGGCAACCCTAGCTGCTTTGACGTCACAGGTGCAGCTAGCTGTTGGTCCTATCATGTTCAGAAAATGATGTTTCACTTCAAGTATTCGCTCTTACAAATTTCTGCCCTTGTTTGTGCTGTGGGTCCCTGATCCTTGGGGATTAGGCGCAATATATTTTATTTGTGTCTGGCTCTACAATACCTGTTTTGTTCTTACTAGCCATGAAGTTCTCTTTATTTCCTGTGTTATTGCTGTTTCTCTTGGAGCTATTTTCTTTTCTTTTTTTTTTTTTTTTTGATTCGGTTTTTAAATTTATTTACATTTCAAGTGCTATTCCCCATTTATTTACATTTCAAATGCTATTCCCCTTCTCAGTTTCCCCCCCACAGACCCACTGTCCCCTTCCCTCACTCCCTGCCTCTATGAAGATTCTCCCTAACCTGCCCACCACTTCCCTCCTCAATGCCCTAGCATTTCCCTATGCTGCATCCTTGAGCCTCCACAGGACCAGGGGCTCCCCTCCCATCGATGCCAGATGAGGCCATCCTTTGCTACATATCCAGCTGGAGCCATGGGTCCACCCATGTGTACTCTGTGGTTGATGGTTTAGTCCCTGGGAGCTCTGGGGAAGGCTTATTGGTTGATATTGTTGTTCTTCCACCCTTCAGCTTCTTGGAGCTATTATCATGTTTATTATCAATAAACAATACTTTTCTATTACTTCTTTTTTTCATATGTCTGATCATCCTTGAATGTCATCTTCTATAAGAATATGCAGCTGCTTGGGAGACCTGCTTATATAAAGCTTTTCAACTCTATTTCATTTTTAGGGCAATTTTGCAGGGAGCAGGGTCAGAAGGTTGGGGACTTTGTCCTAGGACAATTTAATTTCTCCACAGAAAAAACCTGCCCATCTGGGATAGAAATCTGTTTACTGATATTTCTATGCATAAGAAATTAGACTTGGAATCAATTGTTCATATTTCAATTATTAATTACCCATATTGTTAATTCTAGAGCTAACGCCTATTCTTGTTCTAAACATCAGATAACTATATTTCCCACCTCCCAGCACTATGTCACTTGTTTTGGCAGATTAAGTTTTGAGCATAGATGATATAAGCCACTTCTTGGCTGAGGGAGAAAAAAATTCTCTGTGAATCACACTCATTCATTCATTTATTCATTCTTTCCCTTTTCCACTACCCCTCTCTGATTCTGTCTGTCTTTCTTGCTTCTCTCATTTTGTATGGCTCATGGACATGGAGATTGGATATAGAGATAATGGAGCCCCATGATTCTTCCACCCTTTATTCCGGTCACATAATGGAGAACTGCATGGAAATCTAGTTCATGTCCAATACCGTGAATGTGAAACTTTTGTGCATTAAGTCATTGGAAGTCCAACCTACTCTGATTCATGTAGCATCTTTAAACATTGTATTTCCTGTATTAGTCCTTTGGACATTTTTACTGAAATCTTATTCATGTAATGTCTATTTTCTTCATTTAAGCTATTTAGTAGTTTGGTTTCATTTTTATGAGTAAAGTAATAAATGACACATTTTTGGTTAGAGGAATTGAAAACACCTCCATTCTGAAGCTTATGATCTCTTTTTAAAGCCATTATATAAGGCAGATACTCTTTCTCTCCTTGAGAAACCATTAAATAACTATATTTATATACTTACAAAGAAATGGGACCTTTTGGTACCTCTTCTCTCCATGACAGAGTGAAATTCCATGCTGATCTTGTGTTGATAATCACACTCACCGACAGTTTGAGTGTACAAAAGCCATGCCGTGCCTAGAAAAACCATTCTCCAACAACTCCACTCTTTCCTTCGGCTCCTTCATTCATTCCACATACTTTTATACAATTGTCTCCAGCGTGATAGGGAGTGATATAAATGCCCTATTTAGGGATTAGTTTTAAGAAACCAGTTATTCTCAGCACTTTAAACGGCTATGCACCACTGGAATAACTGCCATGTACTGCAAAAACAAGCCTGATCAAAGATAACTGCTGTACTGATTTATTAATCATAATAAAAATATCAAGACCTTTATTTGATAGGAACATTATGTCTATTTAGCAAAACAACATCAGCAGCTTATCTACTACTGCCTATGTCTTCCCCAGCCACAGACTTTGACTAGGTTGACAGGATGAGCTATAAATTCCCTTCTGTGGAGTAGGCTCCATGTCCAATCAGAATGTGGTTGTTTATCCCCATAAGAGACTTACCATTATTGCAAGAGTGGGTACGTCTTCTCTGGCCAGTTGAAGTAGCACAGGGTCATAACTGAGTAAGACTATTCATGACAGTTCTCCACCAGCAGCCTACATACCACCTTCTGGTAATATGGGGGCTAATCCAGTAGGCAGGAAGTTTGTAGTTCAATTCCAACTTGATTTCTGTATGTCTTGTGACAAAAGCATTTACTGTACTCAGCAGTAGGATTTTATTGTCTTGTTCTCGTGGGTAACCAATAGAAATGGCAATAGCCTGCATTGTTTTAAGAGTCTCTACATCCCTTAAACAACACCTCAAAAAGCTATCCCACATCCAGCACTGGGATTATTTTCATTTAATCATCTATGACTTCTGGAGGCAGCTTTATTTACTTACATGGTATACCTCTGTTCGAACTCATTCTTAATTTGTTATGAGGTTGGCTTGAGATCTTTTCATTAAACCCTGCTTTGGATCAAAAGCTTCTAGTACTTCCCTTTGTTTTTTGATGTTCTAAAATCCTTAACACTTATTCCTTCCCATTTCTATCTAGTCATTATCCCTATGCCCACTAAACCTTTCCTTCCCCAGCATTATGTCTCCGTTCACTTCAATATAGTAATTACTCCACCATTTCTCCTGCTTCTACTCTGCCAAATCCTTCTCTTCCAGTCCTATACTTCTTGTTTGAATTTCCTGGTCCGTACACACACGCACGCACGCACGCACGCACACACACACACACACACACACACATGCGTGCACGCACACGCACACGAACACGCACATGCACTCAGATTAGAAGGCAGGATGTGCATATAAGAACATCCTTTTGTGCTTGAGCAACTTTGATATAGTATTTTCCAGTTCCATCTGCTTTTATGCAGATTTCATAATTTCATTTTTATGGCTACATAAAATTCCACTGTGTATATGGAGCATATTTTATTAGTAGATAGACATCTGGGTGGATTCCCTTTCCTTGCTATTGCAAATAGAACAAGAAAAAGCCCATTCGTTACATAGCAAGTTTCCATGTATATGCAGCTCTGCTTCTAGGTTCCCTTCTGAAGCCTTGATCCATTTTAGAAGATGTCAGTGAGCTATGTACTGTCCTAAGTATGGGCCCCTAACACTAAAAAACCAGCTTATAATACAAGTGGTAGAGAATCAGCCAGGGAATACCCTTTGCCTCTGTTCTCATTTCTGCTCCCAGTGCTCCTGCCCTTCCTGCTATCCATTTTTTTTGCTTTTGCGATCCCCAAATCTCTGCCTGTCGGAGGCCTTATTGTTGGTGAGTACAAGTGTGCAGCAGTGGAGTTGTCTTTTATTGCACTCATGGCATCATAGACTGAGAAAGTTAGCATGGCCAGCTTTATGGAAGGAAAGAAGAGTGTGATGAGGTCAGGGTAGGACTAAACTCAAAGCCAAACATCGTCTCCAAGACTGTCGTTTCCTTTCAATAGAGTGACGAACATGACCATTTTCTAGATAATCCCTAGAAGCAAAACAAAGGCAGCATCAGGTGAACCAGGACAGTTGGTCATTGTAGTTTTACCTTTGGCACTAGTGCTCTATCTGGAGAATGTCTCTAACACAGGATGCAAAGCCTGGGACAATATACTCGAGGAACAAAGGCTGGGAAAGGACAGAAGCTTCTCCTTTGTTGTGGAAGTGTCACACTACACCCTCAGCTCTCCGTTTTGCTCCTTGAAATGTATAACCTAAAGGTTTTACTGTCTAATGCTTTGTAGAAAAAAAGTCTGCTAACCGATATTATTTAAAAATTGATAGTTTGTGATAATTGATAAAACCATCATGTGTAGGTTGATTTGCTATCTAGCCACATTGCTAAAAATGGTTGCTCGTGCCATTTGCTGCACAAATGCTATGTTAAGTGGCTTTTTGCTGGTCTGAGATAGTCAAGCTGCAGGAGGAAAGATTGCTTTGGGCTCACAGTCTTAGATGCTCCAGACCCTGGTTACTATTTCCTATTGTTTGTGGGCCTGCAATTGGATAGAACATCAAAGCAAAGAGGGCACGGTGGAGGAGAACTGTTCAGTTCACAGTAGCAGGAGAGAGGCGGTGAGAGACATTGGGAAGACAGGGAGAAAGGAAGGAAGGAAGAGGAGGAGAGGAAGAGAGGAAGAGGTGAGGGAAGGAGGGAAACAGGAGAAGGAGGAAGGAACGAGGGAGGGAGGAGGGAAAGAGGAAGGGAGAGAGAGAGAGAGAGAGAGAGAGAGAGAGAGAGAGAGAGAGAGAGAGAGAGAGAGAGAGAGATCTTAATTTGCCACTAACACTGTCCACTGGGTTCCAAGCTTGGTTTAGTGGGGGTGAATTTAAGAAACAAGCTATAAGGAAGGGGTTGAAGTAAGGTAATACATGTGTCCATGTATGGAATCCTCAGAAATTAAAAAGCAGGTATAGAAACTAAGCATTCACTAGTAGTAAATAATTTATTTTAAAGCAATCATTTGCTATGCAAAATTTTTCTCATATATTAAAGCCTCAATCTTTTTGCTTTAAAAATGCAATCCCAAATGTATGGTTTTTTATATCTGGTTTTCTTGGCTCACTCATATAGCATGGGTGATATTCATCTGTCTCGTGGACAAATTGTATTCCATTACATGGGTAAACCATGGTTTGATTATGTGTTCATCAATTGATTGGTACTTCGGTTGTTTGTCCCCTTTAGTTGCTGTGGCTAATGCTACTATGAACATTTGCGGTTCTCTTGGGTATGTGTCTGGGCTTGGAATTGCTGGGCCACATTGTGACTGTTAGGTTTTTTGAGGAGTTTCCAGGGATGGTTCTTGTTACTGGTCAGGTTTCCTTTGTTTTTGTTTCCACCGTCTACTGATTTGGAAGTCAGACATTTCATATCTTCTCCTCAAGTAGTTCCTTCTTACTTTTAAATTATAGAAATAATATGACTTAAAGAAATCTGATAGGTATTTTTTTGTTTGTTTTTTTGTTTATTTGTTTTATTTTTACACTCCAGATTTTATTCCCTCCCGGCCCACCATCCGGACTGTCCTGCCACCATACCTCCCCCCTCAACCCCCCCCACAATCTTCACGAGGATGTTCCCACCCCACCAGAGCTCTAAACTTCCTGGGGCCTCCAGTCTCTTGAGGGTTAGGTGCATCTTCTGTGACTGAACCCAGACCCGGGAGTCCTCTGCTGTACACGTGTTGGGGGCTTCATATCAGCTGGTGTTTGCTGCCTGGTTGGTGACCCAGCGTCTGAGAAATCTCAGGGGTCCAGGTTAATTGAGACTGCTGGTCCTCCTACAGGATTGCCCTCCTCTACAGCTTCCCCCAGCTTTCCCCTAATTCAAGCAGAGGAGTCAGCAGCTTCTGTTCATTGGTTGGGTGCACACATCTGCATCTGACTCTTTCAGCTGCTTGTTGGGTCTTTTGGAGGGCAGTCATGATAGGTCCCTTTTTGTGAATGCCTCACAGCCTCAATAATGGTGTCAGGTCTTAAGGTCTCCCCTTGAGCTGGATCCCACTTTCGGCCTAGCAGTAGGATTTTAAGTTGCTCTTTCTTACTAAGTAGGATTTATGATATATTTTGAAATTGTTAACATTATTGTTAGATTTAAGAAAAAGATTATGTCATTATTTCTTTTTTTTTTAGCAATCAAACACTTTATACGTTTCATATATGTGTGTGTTTCACATACATGTATATATACGTATATACACATGTGTTTCACATACATGTATATATACGTATATACACACATATATACGTATATACACATGTTTATATACATATATACACATGAGATTCAACATTTCTGATTTAGAACACATACGTTCATATTTTTCAAGGCATATAAATATGTACATGAAGAATAAAAGTGGTTCTGTGACATTCTTTGTTCCTTGAGGAAATCGTGTTCCTCTTGGAGACGGCTCATTTCCATATGCGGAGGCTTTCTTGTGCCACTGTGTCTGAAAAGTCTGAAAAGTTTTGATCTTACTTTGCAAAGCACAGGGTGTTGAACAACAGAGCAACTTCATCCTGTCTGGAGCAAAAAAGCCAGATGCAACTTCTCCAATGGCTGCCCTTCCAGATTGCTGCCATGGGGTATGTGGACCTACACTCTGGCTTCGGTCAGTCATGTGCATCCATCTTACAAGGCTCTTCCTGAGGGCAAAGGCTGCACACGTTCAGGGCCTGGCATTGCAGATCAAGTGAAATATTTGAAGTCCATGTCAAGTCCTGTCAATATTTGTAAATGTTTCTTCTGTCAAGTCCCCATGTCCCCACTATTCTCTAACATTCACCGTGAAGCTCTCCATGAGGATTAATTTTATTTATTTATTTATTTATTTATTTTTTTTTTATATTTTTTTATTATTATTAACTTGAGTATTTCTTATATACATTTCGAGTGTTATTCCCTTTCCCGGTTTCCGGGCAAACATCCCCCTCCCCCCCTCCCCTTCCTTATGGGTGTTCCCCTCCCAACCCTCCACCCCTTGCTTCCCTCTCCCCAACAGTCTAGTTCACTGGAGTTCAGTCTTAGCAGGACCCAGGGCTTCCCCTTCCACTGGTGCTCTTACTAGGATATTCATTGCTACCTATGAGGTCAGAGTCCAGGGTCAGTCCATGTATAGTCTTTGGGTAGTGGCTTAGTCCCTGGAAGCTCTGTTTGGTTGGCATTGCTGTACATATGGGGTCTCGAGCTCCTTCAAGCTCTTCCAGTTCTTTCTCTGATTCCTTCAACGGGGGTCCTGTTCTCAGTTCAGTGGTTTCCTGCTGGCATACGCCTCTGTATTTGCTGTATTCTGGCTGTGTCTCTCAGGAGCGATATGCATTCACTTTTTGATCATCCGTCTTGAGTTTCATTTGTTCTAGGCATCTAGGGTAATTCGAGCATTTGGGCTAATAGCCACTTATCAATGAGTACATACCATGTATGTCTTTCTGTGATTGGGTTAGCTCACTCAGGATGATAGTTTCCAGTTCCAACCATTTGCCTACGAATTTCATAAAGTCATTGTTTTTGATAGCTGAGTAATATTCCATTGTGTAGATGTACCACATTTTCTGTATCCATTCCTCTGTTGAAGGGCATCTGGGTTCTTTCCAGCTTCTGGCTATTATAAATAAGGCTGCGATGAACATAGTGGAGCACGTGTCTTTTTTATATGTTGGGGCATCTTTTGGGTATATGCCCAGGAGAGGTATAGCTGGATCCTCAGGCAGTTCAATGTCCAATTTTCTGAGGAACCTCCAGACTGATTTCCAGAATGGTTGTAGCAGTCTGCAACCCCACCAACAATGGAGGAGTGTTCCCTTTCTCCACATCCTCGCCAGCATTTGCTGTCACCTGAGTTTTGATTTTAGCCATTCTCACTGGTGTGAGGTGAAATCTCAGGGTTGTTTTGATTTGCATTTCCCTTATGACTAAAGATGTTGAACATTTCTTTAGGTGTTTCTCAGCCATTCGGCATTCCTCAGCTGTGAATTCTTTGTTTAGCTCTGAACCCCATTTTTTAATAGGGTTATTTGTCTCCCTTCGGTCTAACTTCTTGAGTTCTTTGTATATTTTGGATATAAGCCCTCTATCTGTTGTAGGATTGGTAAAGATCTTTTCCCAATCTGTTGGTTGTCGTTTTGTTCTAACCACAGTGTCCTTTGCCTTACAGAAGCTTTGCAGTTTTATGAGATCCCATTTGTCGATTCTTGATCTTAAAGCATAAGCCATTGGTGTTTTGTTCAGGAAATTTTTTCCAGTGCCCATGTGTTCCAAATGCTTCCCTAGTTTTTCTTCTATTAGTTTGAGTGTATCTGGTTTGATGTGGAGGTCCTTTATCCACTTGGACTTAAGCTTTGTACAGGGTGATAAGCATGGATCGATCTGCATTCTTCTACATGTTGACCTCCAGTTGAACCAGCACCATTTGCTGAAAATGCTATCTTTTTTCCATTGGATGGTTTTGGCTCCTTTGTCAAAAATCAAGTGCCCATAGGTGTGTGGGTTCATTTCTGGGTCTTCAATTCTGTTCCATTGGTCAATCTGTCTGTCTCTGTACCAATACCATGCAGTTTTTATCACTATTGCTCTATAATACTGCTTGAGTTCTGGGATAGTGATTCCCCCTGAAGTCCTTTTATTGTTGAGGATAGTTTTAGCTATCCTGGGTTTTTTGTTATTCCAGATGAATTTGCAAATTGTTCTGTCTAACTCTTTGAAGAATTGGATTGGTATTTTGATGGGGATTGCATTGAATCTGTAGATCGCTTTTGGTAGAATGGCCATTTTTACTATATTAATCCTGCCAATCCATGAGCATGGGAGATCTTTCCATCTTCTGAGATCTTCTTCAATTTCTTTCTTCAGAGTCTTGAAGTTCTTATTGTACAGATCTTTCCCTTGCTTGGTTAAAGTCACCCCGAGGTACTTTATATTTTTTGGATCTATTATGAAGGGTGTCATTTCCCTAATTTTTTCTCGGCCTGTTTCTTTTTTGTAGAGGAAGGCTACTGATTTATTTGAGTTAATTTTATACCCAGCCACTTTGCTGAAGTTGTTTATCAGCTTTAGTAGTTCTCTGGTGGAACTTTGGGATCACTTAAATATACTATCATATCATCTGCAAATAGTGATATTTTGACTTCTTCTTTTTTCCGATCTGTATCCCCTTGACCTCCTTTTGTTGTCTGATTGCTCTGGCTAGAACTTCAAGAACTATATTGAATAAGTAGGGAGAGAGTGGGCAGCCTTGTCTAGTCCCTGATTTTAGTGGGATTGCTTCAAGTTTCTCTCCATTTAGTTTAATGTTAGCAACTGGTTTGCTGTATATGGCTTTTACTATGTTTAGGTATGGGCCTTGAATTCCTATTCTTTCCAGGACTTTTATCATGAAGGGGTGTTGAATTTTGTCAAATGCTTTCTCAGCATCTAATGAAATGATCATGTGGTTTTGCTCTTTCAGTTTGTTTTATATAATGGATCACGTTGATGGTTTTCCAGATATTAAACCATCCCTGCATGCCTGGGATGAAGCCTCACTTGATCATGGTGGATGATTGTTTTGATGTGCTCTTGGATTCGGTTTTTGCCAGAATTTTATTGAGTATTTTTGCATGGATATTCATAAGTGAAATTGGTCTGAAGTTCTCTTTCTTTGTTGGGTCTTTGTGTGGTTTAGGTATAAGAGTAATTGTGGCTTCATAGAAGGAATTCGGTAGTGCTCCATCTGTTTCAATTTTGTGGAATAGTTTGGATAATATTGGTACGAGGTCTTCTATGAAGGTCTGATAGAATTCTGCACTAAACCCGTCTGGACCTGGGCTCTTTTTGGTTGGGAGACCTTTAATGACTTCTTCTATTTCCTTAGGAGTTATGGGGTTGTTTAACTGGTTTATCTGTTCCTGATTTAACTTCGGTACCTGGTATCTGTCTAGGAAATTGTCCATTTCCTGCAGATTTTCAAGTTTTGTTGAATATAGGCTTTTATAGTAAGATCTGATGATTTTTTGAATTTCCTCTGAATCTGTAGTTATGTCTCCCTTTTCATTTCTGATTTTGTTAATTTGGACACACTCTCTGTGTCCTCTCGTTAGTCTGGCTAAGGGTTTATCTATCTTGTTGATTTTCTCAAAGAACCAACTTTTTTGGTTCTGTTGATTCTTTCTATGGTCCTTTTTTGTTTCTACTTGGTTGATTTTGCCTGAGTTTGATTATTTCCTGCCTTCTACTCCTCCTGGGTGTATTTGCTTTTTTTGTTCTAGAGCTTTTAGGTGTGCTGTCAAGCTGCTGACATATGCTCTTTCCTGTTTCTTTTTCTGCAGGCACTCAGCGCTATGAGTTTTCCTCTTAGCACAGCTTTCATTGTGTCCCATAAGTTTGGGTATGTTGTACCTTCATTTTCATTAAATTCTAAAAAAGTTTTAATTTCTTTCTTTATTTCTTCCTTGACCAGGTTATCATTGAGTAGAGCATTGTTCAATTTCCACGTATATGTGGGCATTCTTCCCTTTATTGTTATTGAAGACCAGTTTTAGGCTGTGGTGGTCCGATAGCACGCATGGGATTATTTCTATCTTTCTGTACCTGTTGAGGCCCGTTTTTTGACCAATTATATGGTCAATTTTGGAGAAAGTGCCATGAGGAGCTGAGAAGAAGGTATATCCTTTTACTTTAGGATAGAATGTTCTATAAATATCCGTTAAGTCCATTTGGCTCATGACTTCTCTTAGTCTGTCTACATCTCTGTTTAATTTCTGTTTCCATGATCTGTCCATTGATGAGAGTGGGGTGTTGAAATCTCCCACTATTATTGTGTGAGGTGCAATGTGTGTTTTGAGCTTTAGTAAGGTTTCTTTTACGTATGTAGGTGCCCTTGTATTTGGGGCATAGATATTTACAATTGAGAGTTCATCTTGGTGGATTTTTCCTTTGATGAATATGAAGTGTCCTTCCTTATCTTTTTTGATGACTTTTAGTTGAAAATTGATTTTATCTGATATTAGAATGGCTACTCCAGCTTGCTTCTTCTGACCATTTGCTTGGAAAGTTGTTTTCCAGCCTTTCACTCTGAGGTAGTGTCTGTCTTTGTCTCTGAGGTGTGTTTCCTGTAGGCAGCAGAATGCAGGGTCCTCGTTGCGTATCCAGTTTGTTAATCTATGTCTTTTGATTGGAGAGTTGAGGCCATTGATGTTGAGAGATATTAAGGAATAGTGATTATTGCTTCGGTTGTATTCATATTTGGATGAGGTTATGTTTGTGTGCTTTTCTTCTCTTTGTTTTGTTGCCAAGACGATTAGTTTCTTGCTTCTTCTAGGGTATAGCTTGCCTCCTTATGTTGGGCTTTACCATTTATTATCCTTTGTAGTGCTGGATTTGTAGAAAGATATTGTAAATTTGGTTTTGTCATGGAATATCTTGGTTTTCCATCTATGTTGATTGAGAGTTTTGCAGGATACAGTAACCTGGGCTGGCATTTGTGTTCTCTTAGGGTCTGTATGATATCTGTCCAGGATCTTCTGGCTTTCATAGTTTCTGGCGAAAAGTCTGGTGTAATTCTGATAGGTCTGTCTTTATATGTTACTTGACCTTTTTCCTTACTGCTTTTTTAATATTCTTTCTTTATTTTGTGCGTTTGGTGTTTTGACTATTATGTGACGGAGGTGTTTCTTTTCTGGTCCAATCTATTTGGAGTTCTGTAGGCTTCTTGTATGCCTATGGGCATCTCTTTTTTAGGTTAGGAAGTTTTCTTCTATGATTTTGTTGAAGATATTTACTGGTCCTTTGAGCTGGAGTCTTCACTCTCTTCTATACCTATTATCCTTAGGTTTGATCTTCTCATTGAGTCCTGGATTTCCTGTATGTTTTGGACCAGTATTTTTTTCTGCTTTTTACATTATCTTTGACAGTTGAGTCAATGATTTCTATGGAATCTTCTGCTCCTGAGATTCTCTCTTCCATCTCTTGTATTCTGTTGGTGAAGCTTGTATCTACAGCTCCTTGTCTCTTCTTTTGGTTTTCTATATCCAGGGTTGTTTCCATGTGTTCTTTCTTGATTGCTTCTATTTCCCTTTTTAATTCCTTCATCTGTTTGATTGTGTTTTCCTGGAATTCTTTCAGGGATTTTTGTGACTCCTCTCTATGGGCTTCTACTTGTTTATTTATGTTTTCCTGGAATTCTTTTAGGGATTTTTGTGACTCCTCTCTATGGGCTTCTACTTGTTTATTTATATTTTCCTGAATTCTTTCAGGCATTTTTTGATTCCTCTCTGTAGGCTTCTACTTGTTCTCTAAGGAGTTCTTCACGTCTTTCTTGAAGTCCTCCAGCATCATGGTCAAATATGATTTTGAATCTAGATCTTGCTTTTCTGGTGTGTTTGGATATTCCATGTTTGTTTTGATGGGAGAATTGGGCTCCGATGGTGCCAGGTAGTCTTGGTTTCTGTTGCTTGGGTTCCTGCGCTTGCCTCTTGCCATCAGATTATCTCTAGTGTTACTTTGTTCTGCTATTTCTGACAGTGGCTAGACTGTCCTATAAGCCTGTGTGTCAGGAGTGCTGTAGACCTGTTTTCCTGTCTTTCAGTCAGTTATGGGGACAGAGTGTTCTGCTTTCGGGTTGTAGTTTTTCCTCTCTACAGGTCTTCAGCTGTTCCTGTGGACCTGTGTCTTGAGTTCACCAGGCAGGTCACTTGCAGCAGAAAAGTTGGTCTTACCTGTGGTCCCGAGGCTCAAGTTCGCTCGCGCGGTGCTGCCCACGGGTTCTCCGAGGCGGCAGCAACCAGGAAGATCTGCGCCACTCCTTCCGGGAGGTTCCGTGCACCAGGGTTCCAGATATCTTTTGGTGTTTTCCTCTGGGATCAGTACTGTGTGCAGCGTGCAGTCTCTTCTGGTTTCCCAGGCGTGTCTGCCTCTCTGAAGGTTTAGCTCTCCCTCCCACGGGATTTGGGTGCAGAGAACTGTTTATCCAGTCGGTCCCTTCAGGTGCGGTGTCTCAGACGCGGTGGACCTGCTGCTCCTGGGCCCTCCTCTACGGGTACCCAGAAGCCGTTAACAGTTTCCTCCTGGGCCAGGGATGTGGGCAGGGGTGGGCAGCGTTGGTGGTCTCCTCCGCTCTGCTGCCTCAGGAGTGCCCGCCGGACCAGGGGTCGAGAACTCCCCTCCAGGGGGCCTGGGATCAGAGAGCTGCTGAGGGCAGGGATCCGCCGGCCCCGGAGTCTGGCCAAACACCGGAAGTGTCCGGCCCCAGAGCCTGATAGGTATTTTTGAGACAGTGCCTTTCTAGGGAAATAAAATGGGCCTCAAACTCATGATCAACCAGCTTCTCCTGCTTAAGCTTCCCAAATGCTGGAAGTGCCATCATGCCCAGCATAAAATCTGTTTTCTCTGAATAATGTAAAAATAAAAATCCCACTACCTTTTCTATGTTACTTCCTAGTATACTAATTTTATCATCAAATTATTCCTGATGGTACTCATTTTAAAACTCGGTGTCTTTTTTGTTTGAAACCATTTCCCCCATTTTCTCGCCTCATCAATGTTTCTCGTGCTCTGAGTGTTCCTTGTGGAATCATGGCTTGTTTCTTACAAAGGTATATATTTTCATTGTCTTTCAGCAAAGGTCTGTGAATGGAAAATGCTCTTAAGTCTTGTTTATCAGAAACTGCCTTTTGTTTGTTCTCATTTCTTAATGATTGTTTAGCCAGGAACAAGCTTCAGGAGTAGCAGTATTTTTTTCCCCTCATCTCTTTGAAGTGATCATTCCATTTCACTTGAGCTTCCATTGTCAATGTAATAGTCATTTCTTTGTAGGACTATTGTGCTTTGTTGTTTTATCTTTGGCATTCTGCATAATGAGTTGCCAAAAAGCCAATGATTGGCACTTAGGATAGAAGAGTTCATTACTTTGAAGCTAAATATAAAACTGCTTCCTGAATATTCAGTCAGTGAAAAAAACACTCAGCTGGTTTGTGGTGATTTGGGAAGTTAATTTAAACTTCACATGGTGCTGTGTTAAAGAAAAAGACATTTTTATAGCATCTGCAGAACTGATGTGTACTCCATTTCTTCAGCTACAATGCAGTGTCAATAGGGTCAAGTGACTTTTCTTGCAAACACAAGACTGCAGGAGAATAAAAGGAAGAATAAAAAGAAATGGAACACAAAGGGGAAAAAGTGTAGCATTGTGTACCAGATCGTACAAACCCGTGGAAGGGGCGGCTTTTGGAACACTTGCTGTGTCGTGTCACGCAACATGCAGTACATTTTAATGACAAAGGATATCAGCATGGGATTTCTTTGATTTATATCAAAACCAGTAGTTTACAAACTACACAAAGCGTCTTTGAACTTAGAAGCAAGAACTGAGACAAAGTTGTTTCCCCCCCTTGGATCAAGCTTACTCGTTACTATCCTATAGGTTTCATAAAGACATATTTACGGAGTAAAGATGGAAGGACAATGACACTTACCTCACAATTGTCGGGTAGCAAAGCAAGTGGCTTGTATTTCCTCACAGAGTGACATCATGATATTACAGGGGCTAAAAAGAAATAGACTAACTTTATTTCCAGTAGAAATTCAAGATGAGCAAAAAAAAAAAAATAGTATCCAGAATGAAGGAGCTCATTGATAAGCTATTTCACTTTGGGGTCCCATGCTACATTTTCAGAATTTTAAATGAGTCTAGTTAATGGAGGAGAATATGATCTTCAAGGGAGTTAGTGGCCATGCAAAGTCATCCGTGTTTAATATAAAAGGGAAAACTTAGGATCAGAGAACTAAAGTCAGAGTAGAGATGGGACAGAATCTTAACTCTT
Organism: Rattus rattus; assembly: GCF_011064425.1. Taxonomy (NCBI): domain Eukaryota; kingdom Metazoa; phylum Chordata; class Mammalia; order Rodentia; family Muridae; genus Rattus; species Rattus rattus. The sequence goes on from NC_046172.1 coordinate 110,634,115, forward strand.
AGCTCAGTGTCATTTCTGACAGTTCATACAAATTAAAACTTAATCGTGTTGTTTGATTTTATTTTTCCAAAGCTGTGGTTGTAGGGCTGAGGGTATGAGTCACTGGTGGGATACTGGCCTAGTACATACAACTCCTTGGTTCTGATCCTAGCACCACATGTAAAAAGAAAATGTAGCTGTCTCCTAGGGATACTTTATCAGAACACCATGAACTGTGTCTTTTTCTTTTGTTTGTTTGTTTTTTTTTTGTTTTTGTTTTGGAACACTTTATTAGAGACAACAGCGGTACATTTTGAAAACCAGAAGTCATAGAGAGAGAAGCATGCATTGGACAAATTATGGACGTTGAAATTGAAGTCTTGAATTGATGACCTGTCTCATAAGCAAATATTGAAAAGATGAAAAAAAAAAAGCCACAGTAGACAATGGAAGAAAGAAATTGTGGACCTTTCACTCCTTTGTAACCTTCTCTGGCATTTTATAGGGACTCATTTCCTTACTATAAAGGAATATAATACTACATTCTGACTCAGAAATCTGTCTAAAATAGAATTCTTCTCAGTCCTCAGTAATGGTCATCATTTTGAGACAGTATCTTTCTATGTAGCCCAGGCACTGTCCTCCTGCCTTCTTCTCTTAAGTGCTTTGGTAACGAGTATGTCTGGCAGAATTGCTAGAGTATGTTTCTACACGTGCATGTGTACATGCTTGCATGTGTCCATGCTCCACATTTTCTATTCTTTGCACATTCACCCATCTGATGAGTCTCAAGAGCTGAAGATAATGGATGAGTTGGTATACCTAAGTGGTAATAACATGAAGGAAACAAAGAAAAGCTTAAAGCATTCACATTTTTAGGAAACACATGAGGACCTCCATATGTAACCCAGGCTGGCCTCAAACTCACGATCCTGCTGTGCCAGCCTCCTGAAGTCTGGGATACAGGTTCTCCACCCCTGTTGGTAACACATGGCAGGGAAGAAAGTACCACTGTGGGGAGTTTAGGCAGAGAACTCTGCACTGTTCTGTGAATGTGATAGCTCACCAACAGGAAAGGAGAGGCAGAATCTCTTCTGGAAGAGGCAGAAAATAGCAGCCACTTCCTGCTCAGAATTAACCCTTTCCAACTCCTTTATGATTCCCTGTACTTGCAGCCTTATAGTCCCGCCATTAAGGGCCTCATCACCTAACTTCAGGAATGGCTTATGTTCAGATTGTGGCTTCAAAATGATCCAGTGAACATAAGTAGAATGGAGTCCTCAGGAATTCTGGAGTGAGGATCTGGGATCCTCTTGTAGCTCCTTGGCCTTCATTTTATGAAAGAGGCTAAATACATCTGTGAGGCATTGAATGTAAAATACAAATGTTCACTTCGGATTTGGATATTTAAAAGTCATAAATAGTTGGCAGAAATACAGACTGTATTAAAATTTGGAATGAGTTGTAGCTCCATGATATAGTAGCACTTATGTTTGAGTTGTGCTCCAAACTCAGAAAATAGATTGCCTCTGATTTTTGAAGTTATAAGTCTAAAATCAAGGTGTTAGCATAACTATACTTTCCTCTATGGGGACAATCCTTTCTTAAGTCTTTCTAGATTGTAGTAGTAATCTTTAGTACCTGGTTGGCACTGCAACACTCCATATTCTCTTGTCAAATGACACTTTTCTTGAGTGTCATTGTTCAAATTGCCTTCTTTCTATGGGGACCCAGACATAGTTGAATAGAAATCAAGATAATAATTTTCCTTAACATGAGTAAAACTTTAAATAACTTATTTACAAATTATCACACTTTTGGGGAGAGACATAGTTAATCTACTACAATACCTTTGCTGAAATACAATGTAACTAACACTTATAATAATTCACCTGTTAAAATGACAGGATCTGTCTATGGGTTTTAGTATTGTCACAGTATTATACAACAATATAGTTTCAGAATTTTCATTCTTGATAGAAATCCCATACAATTAGTATTTCCAAATTTCCCTTCTCCCTAAATCAACCCCAAGCAACTATCAATCTATTTATGCTCTAAAAATATGCTTGCTCTGAATACCATATATAATATTGAAAACCTTCTGTAAGGCAAAGGACATGGTCAATAGGACAGAACAGCAACTAACAGATTGGGAAAAGATCTTTATCAATCCTACATCTGATAGAGGGCTAATATCCACTATATACAAAGAATTCAAGAAGTTAGACTCCAAAGAACCAAATAATCCTATTAAAAACAGGGTAAAGAGCTAAACAAAGAATTCTAAAGTGAGAAATATCGAAAAGCCAAGAAGCACCTAAAGAAATGTTCAACATCCTTAGTCATCAGAGAAATGCAAATCAAAACAACCCTGAGATTCCACCTCACACCAGTCTGAATGACTAAGATAAAAACTCAGGTGACAGCAGATGCTGGCAAGGATGTGGAGAAAGAGGAACATTCCTCCATTGTTGGTGGGATTGCAAGCTGATACAACCATTCTGGAAATCAGTCTGGAGGTTCCTCAGAAAATTGGACGTAGTAATACCTGAGGACACACCTATAACAATCTTGGCCCTATACTCAAAAGTTGCTCCAACATATAACAAGGATACATACTCTACTATGTTCATAGCAGCCTTATTTATAATAGCTAGAAGCTGGAAAGAACCCAGATGTCCCTCAGCAGAGGAATGGATACAGAAAATGTGGTACATCTACACAATGGAATATTACTCAGCTATAAAAAACAATGACTTCATGAAATTCATAGGCAAATGGATTGAACTAGAAAATATCACCCTGAGTGAGGTAACACAATCACAAACGGACACACATCGTATGTACTCACTGATAAGTGGATATTAGGCAAAAAGCTTGAAATACACACCAACTATATGAAGCTCAAGAAAAAGGAATAACAAAATGTGGATGCTTCACTCCTTCTTAGAAAGTAGAACAAAATACTCAGGGGAGATAGAGAGTAGGAGGGACTTGGGAGGAAGAGAGGAGCGGGAGGTGAAAAAGGGGGACAGGATTAGGTATGGGAGACAGAGATACATACAGAGGGTCCGGAAATTGAACAGAGGTGTGTAGCAATGGGGGATGGCAAATTGAGGTAGCCACCAGAAAGTCCCAGAGATCAAGAAAAGAAGAGGCTCCCAGGACCCAAGAGGGATGAGATGAGCTGAAATGACTAACAATAGGGAGAGAGAGCCTGTGGAGACCATATCCAGAGATTAGACACTACCCGTGGTTGAGGGATGGGGCCACCCACTCATCTCCAAATTTTTGACCCAGAATTGCTTTTGTTTAAAGGAAATCTGGGGACAAAATATGGAGTAGAGACTGAAGGAAAGGCTATCCAGAGACCGCCCCACCTGGAGATCCATCCCATATACAGTCACCAAACCCAGATGCTATTGCAGATGCCAAGAAGTAGTTGCTGACAGGAGCCTGATATAGCTGTGTCCTGAGAGACTCTGCCAGAGCCTGACAAATACAGAGGAGGTGGGTGCTTGCAGTCAACCATTGGACTGAGCATGTGGTCCCCAACGGAGGAGTTAGAGAAAGGTCTGAAGGAGCTGAAGGTGTTTGCAACCCCATAGGAAGAACAACAATATCAACCAACCAGACACCCCAGAGCTCCTAGGGCTTAAACCACCAACCAAAGAGTACACATGAAGCAACTCATGTTTCCATCCACATATGTAGCAGAGGATGACCTTCTTGGGCATCAATAGGAGGAGAGGTCCTTGTTCCTGTGAAAGCCTCTTTCCCCAGTGTAGGGGAATGCCAGGGTGGGGAGGTGGGAGGGAATGGGTGTATGGCTGGGAGAACACCCTCATAGAAGTAGGGGAGGGGGATGGGATAGGGGACTTGTGGAGGGGAAACTGGGAAAGGGAATAACATTTGAAATGTAAATAAAATATCCAATAAAAATAAAATCGTGCAATATATGATCAATTCCTAGTTCTTTCACTTAGAAAATTGTTTTTAATGTTAATAAATGTCATAGCATATAGCAATCATTTTTATTTGAAGGGCTAAGTAATATTTAACTACAAGGACAATTGTTTATACACTCATTAGTTAATGGATATTTGAGCTATTGATTATGAATACTGCTACTAAGATTATTTATCTGAAAACTTTCATGTGGACTTTTATTTCTCTTTGATGCATAACTAGGAATGAAATTTCTGGGTGTTGTGGTGGGTATGTATTTAATAAATTAAATAACTTTTATAATTTTTCATAGTGACTACTATTTTACATTCCTACCAGGTATGAATGGGGATTTTAAATTTCCCTATGTCATTTGAATATTTGTTATTCTTTATCTTTATTACTGTGTAAAGTATTATTACATCATAATTTTGATTTGCATTTCACTAATAACTAGTGGTGGAGAGCTTCTTTTCATGTGATTTTTGGCAATTAGCAAATATTTGGATAAATGTCTCTCTAGGTCATTCAAACATACTTTTAATTGAGTTGCTTGATTTTTATTGTTTTTTTTTTTAGAAAATTTGCATACATCTTTCATCAGATTCATACTTTGCAAATATTTTCTCCCATTCTATTGATTCTTTTTTTTGAGGGTGCAGGGAACTTTATTGATGGTATTCAAGAGAGAAGGGAGGGCTCCCTAGGCCCCTCCTGTTATTATGGGGTCTGGGATGGAATTGTGAGGGAGATGCTCAGTGTTGGGGGCTGAGTTGGGATGGGGACTCCTCAGCAACTGAGGGCCTCTCTCTTGCTCTCAGTATCCTTGCTGGGCTGGGTGGTCGAGGCCTTGGAGGCCATGTAGGCCATGAGGTCCACCACCCTGTTGCTGTAGCTGTATTCATTGTCATACAAGGAAATGCGCTTTACAAAGTTGTCATTGAGAGCAATGCCAGCCCCAGAATCAAAGATGGAAGAGTGGGAGTTGCTGTTGAAGTCACAGGAGACAACCTGGTCCTCAGTGTAGCCCAGGATGCCCTTTAGTGGGCCCTCAGACGCCTGCTTCACCACCTTCTTGATGTCATCATACTTGGCAGGTTTCTCCAGGCAGCACGTCAGATCCACAACGGATACATTGGGGGTAGGAACACGGAAGGGCGCCAGTGAGCTTCCCGTTCAGCTCTGGGGTGACCTTGCCCACAGTCTTGGCAGCACCAGTGGATGCAGGGATGATGTTCTGGGCTACCCCACGGCCATCACGCCACAGCTTTCCAGAGGGGCCATCCACAGTCTTCTGAGTGGCAGTGATGGAATGGACTGTGGTCATGAGCCCTTCCACGATGCCAAAGACGTCATGGATGACCTTGGCCAGGGGGGCTAAACAGTTGGTGGTGCAGGATGCATTGCTGACAATCTTGAGGGAGTTGTCAGGTAAAGGGAAAAGCCCAACTGATTTTTCTCTTCATTAAATAGTATTGGCGCTCTTCTTGAAAATCAGTTGCTTATAGGCACATACATAGCTTTATCTCTGGGCTCAGGATTCAGTACCACTGAGCAGTATGCCTGCCCTTTGGTAGTAACCAATTATCCCAATTGTCATCACTTTTTTTTCTTTTCTTTTTTTTTTTTTCGGAGCTGGGGACTGAACCTAGGGCCTTGCGCTTGCTAGGCAAGCTCTACCACTGAGAGCTAAACCCCAACCCTGTCATCACTTTTCAGTATATCTTGAAGTAAGGAAGCACAAGTCAACCTACTATATTATTTTTTTTCCTATTTGTGGAACCTTATAATTCCATTTGAATTTTAGAATGATCTTTTGTCAGTTTCTACAAAGAAGTTAGATTCTGACAGAGATTATGTTGATCCCTGATGTATCGATGTGCAAAATATCTTAAAAACTCCAAGTTTTCTAACTCTTGAACATGAGATTGTTTTCCACTCACTTAGAATTTTAGGTTATGTCAATAATGGTTGATGTTTTAGAGTAAAATTTTGCCTTTCTTATAAAATTGACCCATAAGTTTTTTTTTTCTTTTTGATGCTATTGCAGATGAAATGTGTTCAGGCTCTTTATTGCAATTATATAAAAATCAGGTTAGTTTTACATATGAATATTTTATTCTGCAAATTTAGTGGTTTCCTTTATTAGTCCTAATATGTTAGATGAACTCTTCAGAGCTTTTAATATTCAAGATTATTCTTTTTACCTTTGTATGCCTTTTAAATTACAACATTTTAAAATTTTGATGAAGTCCAAATTATTTATTTGATTTTCTCTGCACTTTTGTCTAAGAATATTTTGGAAATGAGAATTGTTCTACTGTTTCCAACCGGGATGCCTTTTTCCCCTTGCTTAGTTGTCTTGGGTAGAGCTGCCGTGTTGTATGGAAGTGATTCAAGTAAGCATCCTTGTCTCTTAACTGGAGAAGGAAAGTTTTATGTCTTTTCCTGGGAGGATGATGTTAACTATGAACTTTCAAGCTCTCTTTTAATTACTTTGAATGGTTTTCTCCATCTCCTTTCCTACAGATAACCTCTGTGTGCTTGTTGCCCAACTCCACCCCAGACTTGCTTACAAAAACTCAATGGCCTGATTGACCTGATTTTCCCCTCTTACCACATGTCCTGTTGTGTCTGTACTCATTGATTGTAAATGTAAGTGAATGCCCATTTTCCACAGGAAATTTAGCTTACTTACTTCCTTAGGGTAAAACTCTATTTCCTAGATGACTGCATCATTACCTTCCCAGCAGACACAATGGACATCTGCATTTCTGGACACACATATTCAACAGAAAGTGATTCTTTACCTACCCATTTCCTGCATACTTGAAGTTAATTAAGAGTTTACCTTGCCTAGTACTAGATCATTCAAGCTCCTAAATATTCTTTTGTTATTTCATTTGTCTTTGTTTTGGTTCCGCCAACTACAGCATAAGTTTCTTTGGAAGGAGAACTAGGAAGATCATATTTTGAATTAATCTCCCACAGAGCTCAACATATAAAGCTGCACAGAAACAAAATTGCTTAACGAAATATAACTGACTTCATCTGAATTTGTTCTTCTAGAAAGATCTCCTCTTCTCTGTGAACTGCTGTGAACATCAGGGACTGCCTGGACACCACCATAGTCCTCTATCAGGCCCCATCTCTATTTGCAAACCACCATAACATTCCTTTGCTTCTTCATGTATTGGCTGAGTTTCAGGAGGGAGATAATTGGCTTCATCAATTTTTACAGCTTAATGAAACTCTCAGCCATGTTTACCTGCTTTCCTTCCTGGCCAAATGTACCACAAGTCAAGGCAAAGTCATTCCCATAGCCCTTGTTTAGAAAATGTATGATTTTTATATTGTCCCCATTAAAGCAATACAGTTCAGTGGATATAACCTCAAACATGACCTTCTTTAAAAATGAGTGCCTCTCAGTGTGAAATGGTCATTTTCAAGGTCAGGCCCATGCTGGGGTTTTGAGGGTTTGTAACAAAGGTCCCATATTACTGAGCACAGTGCCTAATGTTGCTTTGCTTCCTGTGGCATTTGCTTGTTTTTCGTGTTGTCCTGCAACTAAAATATTGACAGCTTCCTGCTCTACCCCACTAACCATAGCAAATGCCGCACAAGGTAAATCCTTTGCAAAGCACATGCTACAGATAACAGACCATAGGTCTTGGTTTTGCTGCCTTAACAGCTCAAGAGGCATGCTGTATTCTAAGTAGACTTTATTATGCTTTTTGCTGAGCAGAAAGCCTGTTCCAGGAACAGGGAGATAGGTAAGTCAATACATGATTGCCGCTTTAGGGGAGTTTGTAGTTTCAGCAGGGCACTAAAAGCAATATACTTCAGAGGAAGTATTAAATTACAGCTGATGGATATTTGCTAAAATGAGCCATAGGAATGCAGGGTCAGAATGAGTTTTGAAAGAAGATGGTGTCTCACAGTTGACTTGCAAGTATTTTGATGTTCAGAGCAGTGTAAAGGATACTCAGAAAATGACAGGAGGTTAGGAGTGAAGAGTATAGCTCAGCCATTCAAGTGTTTGTCCATACATGTACAGAACCACATATTTCATCTTCAGAACACTCAATTAAAAAGTCAGGCATGATCATGGTACTCCAGCACTCCTAATGGTGGCTTTGGAGGTCCACACAAGGCTTGCAAAAAATGAAGCCAGTCAACATTCTAGCAAGAAGAAAAGTCCCTAACCATAAATGAAGAATATTGATAATTGATGGTTTTTTTTGGGGAGGAGGGAAAGTCAGCTTTTTTAAAGTTATGGTCAATGATAGATTGACTATGCTCTAGTGGGTGTACTTGAGCCCCCACAATGTGAGGGAATACAAATTGGATTTGGTGGAAAGGTGAATGTATATCTGGGAAGGGTTATGGGATGGGTGGGATATGAATATGACAAAAATACATTGCAAGAAACCCCCAAAGAATTAATGATATTATTTTAAAAGATAGGCATTGTGGCACAGGCTTATAAATGCAGCCCTAGGGAGGCAGATACAAATGCATCCCTAGGGTTCACTAGCCACACAACTTGACCTACTCAACAAAGTTCAGGCCAATGAGAGACCCTGTCTCAAATATCAAGGTAGGTAGTTCCTGAGGAATGACACTCATGGTTGACCTCTCTTCTCCATAGGTATGCATAATACACCTGAACATATTTATGTATATATACATATGTAAATGAACCTAAACAAACATATAACCATATGAACACATACCTCTACACTCCTACTTTCCCCACAGAAAAATAAAGTAATAAGAAGTTGACAAATATGTATATTTGAATATACATATTGGGAATTGTTTGGACAGGGTATTGTAAAACTAAAGTGAATACAGGGTGTGTATCAAGTGGGTAGAATTGGCTAGCCATAGGTGAAGGTTAGGGAAGTCTCAAAGATCAGGAGAGTGCATTAGTTATTCATCTATTTAACGTTTCCAGGACCTTGTACTCATCTAAGAAAGCATTCAGGGATGAGCCTAAGTAAAGAAACAGGAAGAAGTTTATTATAGGTCAAAGGTATACATGAAAGGAATCAGGATGTGCTTTGCAAGATAGAGTCACACTGTGGTAGTTTTGACAGCTCTCATATCAAAATTGAATGGAAAGTTACTCATCTGTTAAGATGAAAAAAGGCAGAGTTCATCCTAAGAATGAGGTAGGTGGTGTGTCCAGAATAGGAACCACTTTTCTTTTCTTTTTTTCATATGTATTTTTAGATGTGAGATGATTTCAGATGCATTATAAGAGCAGGTTTTTGTAAGAATAGAGATATGAAAATGACATTACAATGAATCAAAGAATAGTTAGCAGTTATCTTGGTAGCCATGTTGATCCAAGCAGGTTTTAGGTGGTCTTGTTGTAACTCTGCTTTATATTCTGTTCACACTGTAGTAGTTTGCTTTATGTTTTTGTATATCCACTTGTAGCCTATCTCAGAACCGCAGTTCTGAGTCCTGCATGGTTATGGAAGGGACAGCGTGACATGGTTTCCTGTCCCTGGAGCAGAACCAGCAGAGTGTTGGCTCCCACAAGTGTTAAGTGTTGATGGTTGTTAGGTGTGAGGCTTGCATATATATATATATATATATCTTAGTATTTCTCCTTCAGGAAATATTCTCCATGCCAAGGTTATTGGGAAATATTCTCCCTACCAAGATTATTGGGGAATGTCCTCTCTGCGAAGGTTAATGACTCCATAAACAGAGACAGCAAGAATCCAGGAGGCAAGAGTGTGTCTATGTTCTTAGCACAAAATGGTAAACGCTGTGACTTTAAGGACAGCCCTTTACAATGTGTGAAAGAACTCTGAAAGCATGAGTTAAAAATACATAATTTCTCAACTATTCCAAATATAAGGATGCAATAAATATGAATTATATGAGGGACTTTGAAGATCTAAAGGAACAGAGACAGCTGCACAATGAGCCAGCTTGTCAGAAAGATACAAAGGCAGAAAGATATGACTGTAGGCAGATTCCTGAGTTCAAGGTCAGCCTGGGACAGAGCAAATTTAGGCCCAGACATGCTCAGAATGGCTTTGTTCTGTGAGAGCTGAGCTATCTGGATGAGCTATCTGGAAATCTCCAGAGAAATCTGTTTTGAGCAGAACACAGGTTGTCAGCTTTTATCCCATGATTGGCTTTGAGTCGTTTTTAGCCTCTATCAAACACCCCTTCTCTCAGGAATCCCTCTTCAAGCAGAGGCTAGTCCTTGGCACCACAGGATTTTAGAGCGGCTAATATTGAAGCTAGAAGTTGAATATATAGTCTAATGTTTAGCTCTTGAAGTTTTCAAACAGAATTCTTTCAACACATGTATTTTTTTCTTCAAATTAAATCCTGTATTTTCTAAAGCCCAACAGCCCACTGAGTCCAATTAGTGCTATTCATATACACATGGATGTAAAACATCCACTGACTTAAATACACTGTATACATGTATAAAATTTTCAAATATCAAATGCAAATATTATTCAAAAAGCTTAATATGGAAACAAGAAGTAAAATACTTAAATCTAATTGAAGCAAGATCAAGATCAGCCCTCTTCCTACATGTTTCTTTATAGATTTATTTTTATTTTTTGATACTTTCCTATGTGTATACATATGATTATCTTGTTTCACCCTTCCTCACAAGTGTTTTGCATATAGAGCATCAAAATCTGTTATAAATATTTGTGCTTATATTTTATATTTATAATGTTTATACATTAGTACAGCTCTTAACTTTCATCATAGAAGCTTCTTTTGCCATGGATAGAATCTAATACAGAGACTCAGAACTGGTACCAGTGCAGAGGAATGTGACTGTTGAATTCTTTTTTTTTTTTATTAGATATATTTCGTTACTTACATTTCAAATGTTATTCCCTTTCCTTGTTTCCTGTCCATAAGCCCCCCCATCCTCTCCCCCTCCCCCATATGGGTATTCCCCCCATACATTCCTCTTACTACTCCCCCCATATTCCCCTGCACTGGAGGTCCAACCTTGGCAGGACCAAGGACTTCCCCTTCCACTGGTCCCCCAACAAGGCTAGTCTCTGCTACATATGCAATTAGAGCCCTGGGTCAGTCCATGTATACACTTTTGGTGGTGTTTAGTCCCTGGAAGCTCTGGTTGGTTGGCATTGTTGTTTTTATGGGGTTGCAAGCTCCTTCAGCTCTTTCAATCCTTCCAATAATTCCCCCAAAGGTGGTCCTGTTCTCAGTTCAGTGGTTTGTTGCTAGCATTGACCTCTGTATTGGAAATGTTCTGGATGTATCTCTCAGGAGAGATCTATAACTGGTCCCTTTCAGCATGCACTTTTTAGCTTCATCAATCTTATCAAGTTTTGGTGGTGTTATATAACACACACACACACACACACACACACACACACACACACATATATATATATATGGCACATATATATATGCCACATCTGGGGCAGGCTCATATGGCCATTCCTTCAGTTGCTGCTCTAAACTTTGCTTCCATATCCCCTCCTATGGATATTTTTCCCCTTTTAAGAAAGAGTTGGAGCATCCACATTTTGGTCATCCTTCTTCTTGAGCTTCCTGTAGTCTGTGGATTGCATCTTGGGTAATTTGAGCTTTTTGGCTAATATCCACTTATTAATGAGTGCATATCAAGTGTGTTTTTCTGTGATTGGGTTACCTCTCTCAGGATGATATTTTCTAGTTCATTCCATTTGCCTACGAATTTCATAGTCATTGTTTTTGTTAGCTGAGTCGTTTTGTGTCTCTCCATTGTGTAGATGTACCACATTTTTTGAATCCATTCCTCTGTTGAAGGGCATCTGGGTTCTTCCTAGCTTCTGGCTATTTATGAACATAGTGGAGCATGTGTCTTTGTTGTATGTTGGAGCATCTTTTGGGTATATGCCCAGGAGAGGTATAGCTGGGTCCTCAGGTAGTGGAATGTCCAATTTTCTGAGGAACCTCCAGACTGATTTCCAGAGTGGTTGTACCAGTTTGCAATCCCACCAACAGTGAAGGAGTGTTCCTCTTTCTCTGCATGCTCACCAGCATCTGTTGTCACCTGAGTTTTTTATCTTAGCCATTCTGACTGGTGTGAGGTAGAATCTCAGGGTTGTTTTGATTTGCATCTCCCTGATGACTAAGGATATTGAACATTTCTTTAAGTGCTTTTCGTCCATTCAATATTCCTCATCTGAGAATGTTTTGTTTAGCTCTGTACCCCATTTTTTAATAGGGTTATTTGGTTCTCTGGAGTCTAACTTGTTGAGTTCGTTTTATATTTGGATATTAGCCGATTGTTGAATTCTTTTTTTTTTATTAACTTGAGTATTTCTTATTTACATTTAGAATGTTATTCCCTTTCCCGGTTTATGGGCCAACATCCCCCTCACCCCTCCCCCTCCCCTTCTATATGGGTGTTCCCCTCTCCATCCTCCCCCCATTACCGCCCTCCCCCCAACAATCTAGTTCACTGGGGGTTCAGTCTTAGCAGGACCAAGGGCTTCCTCTTCCACTGGTGATCTTACTAGGCTATTCATTGCTACCTATGAGGTCAGAGTCCAGGGTCAGTCCATGCATAGTCTTTGGGTAGTGGCTTAGTCCCTGGAAGCTCTGGTTGCTTGGCATTGTTTTACATATGGGGTCTCGAGCCCCTTCAAGCTCTTCCAATCCTTTCTCTGATTCCTTCAACGGGGGTCCTGTTCTCAGTTCAGAGGTTTGCTGCTGGCATTCGCCTCTGTGTTTGCTGTATTCTGGCTGAGTCTCTCAGGAGAGATCTACATCCGGCTCCTGTCGGCCTGCTCTTCTTTGCTTCATCCATCTTGTCTAATTGGGTGGCTGTATATGTATGGGCCACATGTGGGGCAGGCTCTGAATGGGTGTTCCTTCTGTGTCTGTTTTAATCTTTGCCTCTCTATTCCCTGCCAAGGGTATTCTTGTTCCCCCTTTAAAGTAGGGAATTCTTAGTTCTACATTTGCTATTCTCTCTCTCTCTCTCTCTCTCTCTCTCTCTCTCTCTCTCACACACACACACACACACACACACACACAGAGAGCATAAGATTACAACCCCATAGGAAGAATAACAATATCAACCGACCAGACTCCCTAGAGCTCGCCCTAGAGCTCGCAGCGACTAAACCACCAGCCAGAGTACCCATGGAGCAACACATGTCTCCATCCGAATATGTAGCAGAGGATGGACTTGTCAGGCATCAATGGGAGGAGAAGCCCTTGGTCTTGTGAAGGCTCCTTTCCCCAGTATTGGCGAATGCCAGGGTAGGGATAAGGGAGGGAGTGCATGAGTCGGTAGAGGAGCACCCTCAGAGAATCAAGGGGATGGGTGATGGGATAGGGAGTTTCTGGAAAGGAAATCAGGAAAGTGGATAACATTTTAAATGTAAATAAATAACCAAAAAAAGTATTTATGAGTTTCTGAATTTCCTTGGTGTCTGTGGTAATATCGCCTTTTCATTTCTAATTTTTGGTAATTTGGTAACCTTTATTTTCATTTAAAATTTTTAGATTCATTCATTTTATTTTATGTATATGACTGTTTTGCCTCTTTGCATATTAAAGTCTGGTTCCTGTTGAGGTCTGGAAAGGGCATTGGATCTCCTTCAACTAGAATTAAGAATGGTTGTGGGTCACCACGTGGGTGTTGGGAAAAAAAAAAAAGAAAAAGTGCTCTTAACTTCTGAGACATTTCTTCAGACCGTGGTTTGTTAATTATAAGAAAATCTTTTCAGAGAACCAATTTTGTTTCACTTATTATTTTTATAGACCAGGAGTACATATACAGAAAGTTCTATTAGATAATACAAAAACATTGATTTCATTATGTACCTTTTATATCAAAATCCTAGAGAAAATATCATGTTCTGCTTCTGAAAGACATATTAACTTTGAAGTTCAAAAACATAATTGCCTAAAATACATGTTTCTAATGAAAATAGAAGGAGGGCTGGAGAGATGACTCAGAGGTTAAGAGCACTGACTGCTCTTCCAGAGGTCCTGAGTTCAATTCCCAGCAACCACATGGTGGCTCACAACCATCTATAATGGGATCCGGTGCCCTCTTCTGGTGTGTCTAAAAGACAGATATAGTGTACTCATATACATTAAATAAATAAATAAATCTTAAAAAAAAGAAAATAGAAGGAAACTATCAGGACAGAATATGGAATTTTCTAGAATATAAAACTGTGCAAAGAAAGGAAGCAGTTTTAAATGATAAAGGAAGTTAGATATATCTTCACATAAACCTAAATAAAAACATAATACACAAAAGACTGTAGTTTGCAGCAAAAATAGTACTAAAATATTTAGAAATTGTCCTAAACTATTACAGAAAGAAAGGAAGGAAGGACAAAAGGAAAGAAAGAAACAAATACAGTGAGAAAATACAAAGATTTTAAATGAAAAATTAAATTTTAGACTAGTAGGGTACTTAAATTGGTATGGGTTCTTGCCACCAATGCTGAAAATCTGAGTTCAATTCCTAGACCGTATTGTAATATGAGAATAGAAAAGATTTCTCCAAGAATTTCTCTGACTACCACATGATACCATTTGCCACATACACAAAACAATCATGTTAGGGGCTAAAAACAAATTTCACAACTTGAGACATCTGATGCATATAGAACTAATTTGTCACAAACTTGGAAAAAGAAAGAAAATTACTAGTATCAGAATAAATAAACAAATCACTGAATAAAGTGTGTAATACAGCAACAGAGGCTACTTTTGATTATCTGACAAGTCTTCAAATGATAGGAAGAAACAACTTACCATTATTTTTGTAATGACAGCATTATACTTAGTCTACTGTCAGATTGATAATTCATAAAATACAAAATACCAATATTCATTTGAATAAAGATGCAAAGTATTATAAACAGCAACAAAATATATAATATATAATTTTGAAATGTATATCATATTTTTGTTGATTAGAAAATAAAAACAATTTTCATTACTATCATAAAACTCATCTACTTTGATCATTTGTTTATGTCTTGGCTAGAAACTCATATAACTAGATTTTCAAGACCATGATTTTCAGCATCCAGAATTTCTTCATGAGGCATCATTTTAAAAAAAGTTTCTTCTATCTCCATGTTGATCTTTTTGAGTTCTGTGAACTGTATTTTAGGTATTCTGTACTTTTTTGGGAGGGCTAATATCCACTTATTAGTGAGAACATACCATGCACGTCACTTTGGTCTTAGTTACCTCACTCAGAATAATATTTTTTCATTTTTGTATTTTCATTTTCTATGAACATATATATTCAACAATATTAAGAAAGATAGGCTTTTTCGTTATTTATTTATTTTTATGGATTTTTTAATTTACATTTCAAATGTTATCCCCTTTCCCGGTCTCCCGTCCATAAACCCCCTATCTTATTCCCTCTCCCCCTTCTTCTATGAGGGTGTTCCCCCACTCAACAACCCACCCCTTCCCGCCTCCCTGCCCTGACATTCCCCTACATTGAGGGTTCCAGACTTGGCAGGATGAAGGGTTTCTCCCCTCATTGGTGCCCAACAAGGCCATCCTCTACTACATATGCAACTGTAGCCATGGGTCTGTCCATGTGTACTCTTTGGATGATGGTTTAGTCCCTGGGAGCTCTGGTTGGTTGGTATTGTTGTTCTTATGGAGTTGCAAGCCCCTTCAAGTCTTTCAATCCTTTCTCTAACTTTTCAAATGGAGAACCTGTTCTCATTTCAATGCTTGGCTGTGAGCATCTGCTCAAAATATTGGTCATGCTCTGGCAGAGCCTCTCAGGAGACAGCTATATCAGGCTCCTGTCAGCTTGTACTTCTTGGCATCAGCAATATTGTCTGGGTTTGGTGGCTTTATATGGGCTGGATCTCCTGGTGGGGCAGTCTCTGGATGGCCATTCCTTCAGCCTCTCCTCCAAACTTTGTCTCCATATTTCCTCCTATGAATATTTTTGTTCCCCCTTCTAAGAAGGATGACAGCATCTGCACTTTAGTTGTCCTTCCTCTTGAGCTTCATGTGGTCTGTGGATAGTATTTGGCTAATCTGAACTTTTGGACTAATATCCAATTATCAGTGAGTGCATACCATGTATGTTCTTTGTGACTGGGTTACCTCACTCAGGATCATTTTTTCTAGTTCCATCCATTTGCCTACGAATTTCATGAAGTCATTGTTTTTGATAGCTGAGTAGTATTCCATTGTGTAGATATACCATATTTTTTGAATCTATTCCTCTGTTGAAGAGCATCTGGGTTCTTTCCAGCTTCAGGCTATTATAAATAAGGCTGCTATGAACATAGTGGACCATGTGTCTTTGGTATATGTTGGGCACCTTTTGGGTATATGCCCAAGAGAGGTATAGCTGGGTCCTGAGGTAGTTCAATGTCCAATTTTCTGAGGAACCTCCAGACTTATTTCCAGAGTGGTTGTACCAGCTTGCAATCCTACCAACAATGGAGAAGTGTTCCTCTTTCTCCACATCCTTGCCAGTTTGTGCTGTCCCTTGAGTTTTTGATTATAGCTATTCTGAGTGGTGTGAGGTGGAATCTCAGGGTTGTTTAGATTTGCATTTCCCTGATGACTAAGAATGTTGAACATTTCTTTAGGTGCTTCTCAGCCATTCCATATTCCTCAGTTGAGAATTCTTTGTTTAGTTCTCTACCCCATTTTTAATAGGATCATTTGATTCTCTGGAGTCTAACATCTTGAGTTCTTTGTATATTTTGGATATTACCCTCTGTCACATGTAAGATTGATAAAGATCTTTCCACAATTTGTTGGTTGCCATTTTATCCTAATGACAGTGTCCTTTGCCTTACAGAAGTTTTGCAGTTTTATGAAGTCCTATTTGCCGATTCTTTATCTTAGAGCACGAGTAAATGGTGTTCTATTCAGAAATTTTTCCCCAGTGCCCATGTGTTCAAGGTTCTTCCCCACTTTTTCTTCTATTAGTTTGAGTGTATCTGGTTTTATGTGGAGGTCCTTGATCCACTTGGACTTGAGCCACAGGGTGATAAGAATGAATCTATTTGCATTCTTCTACATGCTGACCTCCAGTTGAACCGGCACCATTTGTTGAAAATGCTATCTTTTTTTCACTAGATGGTTTTAGGGTACCCTTTCATTTGCAGCATAGATGTTCAGAATTGAGAGTTCATCTTGGTAGATTTTTTCCTTTGATGAGTGCGAAGTGTACTTCCTTATCTTTTCTGATATCTTTTGGTTAAGTCAGTATTATTCAATATTAGAATGGTTACTCCAGCTTGTTTCTTGAGATCATTTGCTTGGAAATATTTTTTTTTCTGTCTTTTACTCTGAGGTAGTGTCTGTCTTTGTCACTGAGGTGCATTTCCTGTATGCCCCAAAATTCTGGGTCTTGTTTAAGTATCCACTCTGCTATTGTATGTCTTTTGATTGGGGAATTGAGTCAATTGATGTTAAGAGATATTAAGGAATAGTGATTGTGTTTCCTGTTATTTTTGTTGTTAGAGGTGGAAATGTTTGTGTGTCTCTCTTCTTTTGGTTTCATTGCAAGGAGATTACTTTCTTGCTTTTTTTAGGGGCGTAGTTTTCCTACCTTGTGTTGGAGTTTTCCATCTGTTATCCTTTGTAGGGCTGGATTTAGAAAGATATTATGTAAATTTGGTTTTGTCAGGGAATATCTTGGTTTCTCCATCTATGTTAATTGAGAGTTTTGCTGGATACAGTAACCTGGGCTAGCATTTGTATTCTCTTAGGGTCTGTATGACATCTGCCCAGGATCTTCTAGCTGTCATAGTCTCTGATGAGAAGTCTGGTGTAATTCTGATAGGTCTGCCTTTATATGTTACTAGACCTTTTCCCCTTACTGCTTTTAATATTCTTTCTTTGTTTTGTGCATTTGGTGTTTTGACTATTATATGATGGGAGGAATTTCTTTTTTGGTCCACTCTACTTGGAGTTCTGCAAGCTTCTTGTATGTTTATGGGCATCTCTCTCTTTAGGTTAAGGAAGTTTTCTTCTATAATTTTATAGAAGATATTTACTGGCCCTTTGAGCTGGGAGTCTTCATTCTCTTCTATACCTATTATCCTTAAGTTTGGACTTCTCATTGTGTCCTGGATTTCCTGGATGTTTAGGAGCTTATTGCATTTTACATTCCTCTGAGTGTTGTGTCAATGTTTTCTATGGAATCTTCTACCCCTGAGATTCTCTTTCTATCTCTTGTATTCTGTTGGTGATTCTTGTGTTTATGACTCCTGATCTCTTTCCTAGGTTTTCTATCTTCAGAGTTCTCTCCCTTTATGATTTCTTTATTGTTTATATTTCCATTTTTAGATCCTGGATGGTTTTATTCAATTCCTTCACCTGTTTGTTTGTGCTTTACTGTAATTCTTTAAGGGATTTTTTTGTGCTTCCTATTTAAGGGTTTCTACTTATTTACTTGTGTTGTCCTGTATTTCTTTAAGGGAGTTATTTATGTCCTTAAAGTCCTCTGTCATTATTATGAGATGTGATTTTAAATCCATATCATGCCTTTTCCAGTGTGTTGGGGTATCCAGGGCTTGCTGTGGTGGGAGAACAGGGTTCTGTTGATGCTGAGTGGACTTCACTTTTGTTGCTTTGTTTCTTGCACTTGCCTCTCACCATCTGCTTATCTTTGGTATTAGCTGGTTTTGCTGCCTCTGACTGTGTCTTGTCAGTTGTGTCAACTCTCCTGGGAGACCAGCTGTCTGTGGTTAGGATTTGGGTATGGAGGGCTGTGGGCCAGCCTTAGCTCCAGTGTTCAGATGGAGACTGAAAGGATCCTGTCCCATGCTTCTCTGCAGTTCCCGTGCCCTGTGTGCTCCTGGTAGGCCCCTCTTTAGACAGTTAGTGGAGCCAAAGTGGGGTCTTACTGTGCGCTTAGGCGTGAGAGCACTCCTAGGGGACCAGTTCTTTCTGGGCAGGATTTGGGTATGGAAGGCTGTGGCATATCCTTAGATCTGGGCGCAGATGGAGACGGAAGTCAGCCTATTTCTTTTGATGTTGGAGTTGAAACCAAAATTATTCAGAGTGATGGAAAGGTGTGTATTGATTCCTGTTATTTTACTGATTTTGCAGTGTTTGAGGATTATGTTTTAGTTCACTTTTGCTCATCAAGTATCTTAGCATTGTTTATTTTTTATCTCCTGTAGCCTCTTGAGTGTGTTTATCATTCTCTTCAGGTCAAAGTATTTTCATCAATATACTCTGTAGGACTGGCGTGGTGATCATAAATTCCTCTACCTTGCATTATTCACGGAAATGTTTTCTTTCATTTTTAGTTATGACAGACAATTTTGCCACGTATATTAGGTTAGGTTGACATTTATCTTTTTAGAGTTTGCTTTTGTGGCTTGGATTAAAAACTCAACAGTTGTTCTGACGAGTTTGCCTTTGTATTCGACTTGGCTTCTTTTGCTGTTTTCTTGTTACTTTATCCACTTAGTCTTGCTTTGGAATTTACTCCTTGCTGTTTATATTAATGAATTGAATTATTTTTTTATTATTCCTATTTGCCTCTTCTGGATTCCCAGACCCACTGCTGTTTTTTGTTTGTTTGTTTGTTCTTGTAAAATTGCTTGGAGAAACTGCCCAGCCTTAGTTGCTATGGATGCCACAGGGTGGCAGTAGTTCCCACTTTTTTGTTGATTCCCACTGATGGTCCTGCCTGAAGTCACTGGGGACCCCTTCAATAAGATTCCTATTTGAATAGCTTTTGCTGATTTCTTGGAAGAGTTATATCTGCCCAGTGTGATGGTTTGTATATTCTTGGCCCAGGGAATGGCAATATTAGGAGGTGAGGACTTGTTGGAGTAGTTTTGGCCTTGTTGGAGTAGGTGTGTCACTGTGGGTATGGCCTTTAAGACCTTTGTCTTAGGTGCCTGGAAGCCAGCCTTCTCCTAACAGCCTTCAGATGAAGATATAGAACTCTTAACTCCTCCTGCACCATGCCTGCCTGAACACTGCCATGCTCCTGCCTTAATGATACTGGACTGAACTTGTAAGCCTGCCCCAATGAAATGTTGTCCTTATAATAGTTGTCTTGGCCGTGGTGTCTGTTCACAGCAGTAAAACCCTAACTAAGATACCCAGTTTGAAGGGAATTGCTAGAGTCTGAAGGATTGTGTAGTGGCACTGGCCATGCTCTGATTGTAACTACATTGTGACCTTTAGCTCCCATAGTTGGGTAAGTTTGTTGAGATGTTAATCAAGTGGACCATATAAACTAGAGTTGATTGAGTGATAAAATGTTCCTGTCCCCTTTAGATTCCTAGCTATAATTAGCCACTTATTCCAAAGTGGCCTGTAGACAGCCTCAATTCCTACATTTTTAACATTGAGAAAACAGTAATTCATGAAGTAGAAATTTCTGGTTTCTTTGGGGGACTCAGTTATGTCATGTGATGTTTTGCTTAAACAGACAGGTGAGAGGATGTCTTGCTGAACCAGACATGTGAAAGGATGCAGGATCATTAAAACAATATAAATATAACCCTACAGACAGTGTGATGAAGTTCTTGCAATTATTTGCCTTGTTCTGCTTTGCTTGTCTGTGCCAATGATATTCTGCATTGGTTAGCCTTGCACCTCCTTGCTGATCTTTGCTAATCTTGACTTCGCAGAGAGTAACTTGCCATAGAACTTCCTATGATATTCTGGAGGCTTCATGCTGCTGATTGGAGGAACCTCTTGGTTTCTTCTGGATCAAACTGCCATTGCTGATTAGTGTTTGGTGTTTGCTGAGTGGACTAGACTGCTGCAGCTACTGATTCATGTCTGTTGTTTTGGATTGGACTGGTGATATCCTGACAACAAAGATTGGAACTTTCCAAAACAGGTTCACAACTTCTGTTTCCTATTAACCTTTTCCCCCCTACATCTGATAGATGTGCTAGAAGGAAGGCTGAAGCACTTAAGAGCCCTTATTAAAGTAGGTTTTGAAAAAATCTAAGCCTACAGATTCAAATGTCACTAAATCTCAGAGACTCTTAGCACCCATCCTGCCTGTCTTCTCAGCAGCAAACTGCATTGCACACTGTTCCTTCTTGCTCAGGACCCTCCTTTCCTACATTGTGTATGAGGCAACTCAAAGGGCATTTTACTTCCTGGTGTCTCCGTTCCACTATGTGTTTGATTTCTCACAGTTAAACCTTGAATAGTGCATGATTCAGGTTTGGGTTGTATACATTTTTACTTGCCCTCTGTTAAGGGTGATTTTTAATGTCTAATTGCCATAGCTTACAGTCATCTGATAGAAAAGCAATGGGAATGTTTGTGAGGACTTGTGCTTATTAATTGATGTAGGATGGCCCACAACCACTGTGAGCATCTTCATCACTAGACAGGAGGTCCTGAGTTATACCATAAAGGTAACTAAGCCTGAGTCTGTATGCAAAGCTAGGGAGTGATTCAGTAAGTGTTATTCCATGAATCCCGTTTTCAGACTCCTTCCTTGAGTCCTGCCCTGCTCTGCCCTTCCTCAGTGATGGATTGCATCCTGAAAGTAGAAACTAAAATAAACACACTTCTCCCCTATGTTGCTATTGGTCAGTGTTTTTTCACAGCAATAGAGTGAAATTTGATGATGTTATTTTATGGATCCATGCATACCTACTATATGATAAATTCAAGATTATATTCAAGCTCAAGGTTATTACTGACTTTATTATTGACTGAAGATCTTCAAGTGGATCCACCAACCCTATCACATAGTGAAAATTCGCAAAAATATTTCTTTTCTTCTCTCTAGTCTTCCACAATTTCAGCTTCTACTATGCTCTTTATGTGAAAATGAGTGTCCTGTTTATGTAAAAGCAAATTGGATAGCCAAACATCCAGTTTCCTATGCCATATATGGATTCACTCATTTTCTACTGCATCTTCAATTGCTGGATCTTATTCATTGGGATTTCTAAATATCTCTTTAATAACTCATTCTACTTCTCTGTTGCCGTACTCTTCACCATCATTTCTCTATTCTGTTACTCGGAATAACCTTTTAACCTTTTTTTTTGTTTTCTTTACTGACCTCCAACTAGTTTTGTGCTTGGTATTCCGTAGTGGATTCAAAGGATAAAAGAAAAAAAAAAGACTTTTGATACCGAGTTTCACTATGTAGTCCGGACTTGCCTTAAAAACACTATGTAGCCCAGTCTGGCCTTGGACTTGTGAGCTTCCTTCCTATTGCTCTTAAGTTATGCAGTTACTAGAACACACTATTCCACCCTCCTAAGGAATAAATATTGAATATGCCTTTCTGCTGCTCAGAAATCTTCAATGATATTCCATTGCTTAGAAATAATTTCTAAATTTCTTAACCTGTTTTATTTTTCTAAATCATCTCCCCCCTTCTCTCTCATTACACAGATATTCTAACTATAATCAAATTGGTTCAGTCCCAATGTGTACAATGGTTTGTAGTCTGCTGACTCATCTTTTGGTCTGCATGGGCACTTTATTGCCTCTGGGAAGCTTTCCTAATTCTATTCCCTCTCCTAAATACAGAATAAGTATCCCGCCATTGTATTTTCTGTAGCCCCTTGAGAGACTCTCAAATGCAGAATGCATCAGATATTATTTTCATTGCTGCTATAATTGTTTCTCTTTAATATTAGCCATCTTGAAGTCCATCTTGGGTATACCTCACTGTGTAAGCTGATACCTGAAATACAGTAGATTCTTTTCTTATAAAATAAAAAAGAACACTTTTGCTAACAGTAGCATTTATGGGGCAAACAGTGATGTTAACATATGTATATATGTACACACACACACTCAGAGAGAGAGAGAGAGAGAGAGAGAGAGAGAGAGAGAGAGAGAGAGATCCTGAAATTCACTCTCAGAAATTTAGAAATATCGAATACAGTATTATATCTATGGTTAAAATGCTATTCATTAGATTTTACAGAAACACTCTTTGTTCATTTGTAGCTTTGTGATTTTGAACAATATCTCTTCATTTCCTTGCCTTCTAGTCCCTGATAATCACAGTTCTGTTATGGTTTTATGAGTTCAATTGTTTGAGAGTCTACATAAAGTGATATGATACCACATTTGTCTTTCTGTGCCTGGCTTATGTCACTTAATCCCATGACCCTAGCTTCATCTGTGTTTGCCACAAATGGAATGATGTCAATTTTTTTTGTGTATAGATAACAGAACTTTTATTTTGAACATTTCTGACATTCACATTCCATAGAATAGACACTCTCAGCGTGGTATCTACTGGAAGATGGTTATAGCATCTGTTGGTGAGCCTAGGAAATAAATAATACATCTCTAGAAATCATGGATATGTAAAATTATATGTCCACACAAACCTTTCTTGGATCCAGACCTCAAAAGGCAATTACTTTTTCACATAAACCAAATTAACTATGAGCATTACTTCCAGTCATAATCTTTAAGTTAAAATTAACTATCAAATAGCCTAACTGCAGCAGGTACAGAGATTTCTTGGAAGACACAAATGCATGTATGCATTCCATACCCACACTGTATGATATATACAAGACAATTTTGTAGACTCTTTGAGTATTGTTTTAAAATAAAATTCAAAGCCCTATTTTAATTTTCAGTTTCCTAGGCTCTCAAATCATGTACTTACTGATCCAAAAGGTCTAGAATAAATGCTCTTAGAAAAGACAGGAATATATACAGGACAGCTAAAACAGACTTTATTGCTTTTTTTTTAGGACGAGGAAAACAAGATATGAAATAAGTCATAAGAAATGCTCTCCTCTACTATCTCAACCATTTTGAATGTTGTACAAAATGCTCACAAAGCAAATACGAAAAGCCTCAGCATGTCTTATGTAAGTTCTGCTGCAGTAAACGCAACATTAACAAACATACAACTTTCTTCTGTACCAGTTTTTAAAGGAATTACTGTTACATTGCTTATTATGTTGCTTTATACATGTGTATTCACTTTTAATGAGATCATTGCCAATACGTACATAATTTTCCTTAACTTTATTTTTACATTAAGCCAATGTCTGTCATGCAGCCACCAAAAACCTTATAGAAAATTACACAGGTTTATAGTCCAGTTTGGACTCTAGCTTCTTGGAGTCAGCCACTTTTCTGACTGCTTTCATGAAGTCTTCCTGAACTACAAAATCATGATCAGCGCGAATTGCAAACATACCTGCTTCAGTACAAACGTTTCTCAGGTCTGCTCCATTAAAGCCATCTGAAAGCTTTACAATGGCTTCATAATCTATTTCACCATGCTTTGTAATAGGACCAGCGTGGATTTTCAATATATCTAATCTTGCTTGTTCATTTCGTAAATCAATATGTATTTTTCTATCTAATCTTCCTGGGCGCAGCAAAGCAGGATCCAGTGTATCTGGTCTGTTTGTAGCCATGATCATTTTAACTCTATGCAGAGTGTCAAATCCATCCATTTGATTTAGTAACTCCATTAAAGTTCTCTGAATCTCTCTGTCAGCTGATGTTCCCTCAGAAAACCGATGACCACCAATAGCATCTATTTCATCCATAAAAATGATGCATGGTTGGTGGTCCCTGGCATAATTAAACATTTCTCTAATCAAACGAGCGCTTTCCCCAATGTACTTGTCTACAATAGAGCTTGACACAACCTTTAGGAAGTTGCAGTCCAGCTGGCTGGCGACAGCTCGTGCCAAGAGTGTTTTCCCAGTGCCTGGTGGTCCATAGAGCAAACAGCCTTTTGGAGGTATTATTCCTACACGCTGGAATAATTCTGGATTTGTAAGTGGTAATTCTATTACCTCTCTTAATTCCCGAATCTGTTCTGACAGGCCTCCAATCTCACAATAAGATACATTTCCAGGATCCTCATGAGACATGTTATAAACCAATGGATCCACCTCTCTCGGCAGATACCTCATGATGGTTAGGGTGGTCATATCCAAAGCAACTCTGGTTCCTGGCTTCAGCTTACTTTTATCAAGCTGCCGACGACAGCCTACGACATATCTTGGTCAGTTTGTTGCTTTAACAATGAACTTTTCTTCTGTTAACTGTTTAAGCACTTCGCCTACAATCTGTCCAACACTTTGTAGTGCCTTCAGATCATTTTCAGACTTTTCATACTGCTTGGTAAGTTCTTTTAATTGTTCCCTTAGCTCCTTAAGACGGCCGTCAATCTCCTTGTGCTCTAGCAGCTTCTTGCGGTAGTTCTGAAGCGCCTTATCTCTAGGGTCCGCCATGATGAGAAGCCATCCGGAATGATGTCAATTAAGCAATAAAGTAGCAATATTGCATTGTTTATAGAAACCATATTTACTTTATACATTATCCACTGATGGGCACTTGGATTGCTTTCACATTTTGACTATGGTGTGATGTTCTAAGTCATGTGGTACTTTTGTTTGAGTTCTCCAACTAATGGCTGCAGGCTGGACTGCTAGATTATGTAGAATTGTTGCTCAAGATTGATGGGACAAGAAGTTACAATCTTAAAAAAATGTTCAGTGGCAGTATCTTCCTGACTGGTGGAGCTGAGGATGAGCATAGCTATCATTTGGAGTCCTGTTACATCTAATGCCCGTGGTCTGATAAAATACTCAGTGGCAGTGTCTATCTTAGTAAAGCCTTACAAAATGCTCTGAGATGAAGAATAGTTTCTCTTTGGATTCCCAGGTCTTGTAACACTATCCTGTATTCTGCAGAAATCAATAGATGTAGGTGTTTCTCTGCCAGAGTGGGACCTTACACTAAACACTGAAGTGATGTCTGTCTGCCAAAGGATTCCAGTCATTTAAAACTTCTCAGTAGTTTACCAAAAGTGGCTTGATTATCTTTGCAGGTAGGCTTTGCCAATAACTGGGGTGCCTGATCAGGTGCAACTGTGGGCTGGTGTATCAAATTTGGGCCATAAAACTACTACCAGTGTCTGGTGTACTATTTGCTGGAATCTCCAATGCTTTGGTACTAGTTAACAAGAGGCAGTTTGGCCTTCCCATTCTGAACCCTCAATGTTCCTGATTAGGCAGGGTTGGTATGGGCTTTCTGGAAAGCATCCCGGACTCCTAAGGAGGTGCAGAGTCTACCCTTGGGTTTCTTTTACCATGAGGTCTGGGAAATCTTTTTAGATACTTTGATAACTAGATAGAAGGGAAAGGGTGACATAGTCACAGTCAAAGTAAGACCATTTTCTCTTAGCTTTTCAAATCTCAGTTTTATTTAGTCTTTTGGTCCATGTGATTCTATCAGTTTTGTTCTCAACCTTGGGAGTTTTCACAAAAGTGTTCTTGTTTGTTGACTAATTACTAGTTCGACTTTCTGACTATAGAAATGGAAGCTGTGATCTTTGACCTTGCGTTTTCCTCACATTATGGCAGCAGGCTCTTAGAAAGATATTTGCTGAATGCCAAAATGAGTCGGTGAAAGCACATGTGAAGCTTACATTACTTTTCAAATGGCCCAAGAAAATGTGGTGACAAAGGTAAATTTGCCACAGTTTTCCTATTTTACTGTTTTTAGTTGGCATCCTTCTTAAAAAGAAGACCTTGGAAGATCTTTGAGTTCTTGGAAAATTGTTTGCAAATGCCGCGGGCATGCTTCCATGTGATGATTAGATATTTGGTCAAGATGATTTTGGCTGAAAATCTTGCCAATTATTCTGTGGGTAGGGCTTTTCTTTTGGCTTGCAATTATGGTTACCTAACTTCTGCAAAGATCCAGTGGGGAAATTAAAAAAACAAAAGAAAATTAAAAACATATGGATGACAAAATTTTAAAATATATGCAGGCATAGACTTTCTCCTTTCTCAGCTGTTTATCACTTATGAACATCAGCGTATTTTTGCTGAGAGAGGCTCTTTTGCTGGTGATATGGATATACTGACAGAAGACTAGACATGGGAAAGCACAGAAGAGAAGTGCGAGACTATCAAAGGTCTCTGTGGCAAATTAACATTCTAACCCCATGAACTGCTAAATTTCATGATTTTCATTTTAAATAAGCAGATGGAGCCAATTTTAAGCCCTGGAGAAAGAACTCTGCCATTTTAATTTCCAGGCAGGTTAGGAGAGTTAAGAGGGCAGCCTTCTGGTCATAGCTCTGTGACCTTAGTCCTAACTCTTAGATAACAGCAGCTGGCTGAAACAAGATCATAGATTCCTAAGCTTGTGGTTGACAGAGAAGGGGGGCCTGCCTTTAGGAGAGGAGACTGAATATCCTAACATGTTTCAGATGCTATATCTTCAAAGTTCCCACTTAACACTCAGGGTAGTCTGCTGCCCCTAAAAACAATCAACCTGTAGTAAAGCAGCATGAGTGTTTTGTGATGCCAAACCTTGGAGTTAAGCAGTGGAAGACCCGCTTCTCTCTGATGATTAACTCTCCGTGGCCAAGAGGGTTTGTGGGTAGATTAACATACAAAGAGCCCGGAAGGGCGGGAATATGCATCATGGTACAACCAGAGAAGCAGAAGTCTGCTAAATCAAATTATCCATGGGAAGGAAAATGGCATAAGTACGTATGGCTTGTATAAACACCCCTCGTCTTCCACTTTACCTAGCACACTATTATTTATAGACCCTAGTTTCTGGTCACTACTTAAGCTGTCTCTCCTTACAAGTGTCCTACACTGTCAATGATTAGTTCCTTAGAAAAATAGAATATGAAAACCCTAGATCAAACGTCCCTTGCCATTCAAAATATCCCAGTTCTATTTTCTTAAGTGATTGCATTGGTTTCCTTGGACTTTTATTTGAAAATATATCCAACTGAGTACTTTGAGCAAGAAATATTTATTGTTTCTGTTCTAGAACATGAATGTGTGAAATCAAGGCATAGACAGGGATATACCCATTCTTATTGATTGTAGAAATTTTCATCATCCCTAAATGAAACTCAATTTATCCTCTCTATCAGTACTTTCAGTGAAAGTATGGACTGCTTTTTCGGAAATGTGGAGATATTTACAGGGATGCTGAGCCATTATAAGTTTATGGCCATTTCAGGAAGCTGGTCAGAATCTATTTCTAAGTAATTATTATGGTATTAGTTTATGGCATATTTTCAGACATTTTCTTGTCAGTTGCTTGTAAACACTGGCTTCATGAAGTTTTGGTAGCATGTGTCAATAAATGTGAACTATTTTAGGGAATTTAACCAAATCTGAATATTATTAAAATTTCTTTTGTCTTTGGTCTATTCAAGATCCCATGTTTCCTCGTAGATCCTCACTTTTCTTTTTTTTTTTTTTTTTTTTTCATTTTTTTTTTATTAACTTGAGTATTTCTTATGTACATTTAGTGTTATTCCCTTTTCCGGGCAAACATCCCTTCTCCCCCCTTCCTTATGGGTGTTCCCTCCCACCCTCCCCCATTGCCCCCCTCCCCGACAGTCTAGTTCACTGGGGGTTCAGTCTTAGCAGGACCCAGGGCTTCCCCTTCCACTGGTGCTCTTACTAGGATATTCATTGCTACCTATGAGGCCAGAGTCCAGGGTCAGTCCATGTATAGTCTTTAGGTAGTGGCTTAGTCCCTGGAAGCTCTGGTTGCTTGGCATTGTTGTACATATGGGGTCTCAAGCCCCTTCAAGCTCTTCCAGTTCATTCTCTGATTCCTTCAACGGGGGTCCCGTTCTCAGTTCAGTGGTTTGCTGCTGGCATTCGCCTCTGTATTTGCTGTATTCTGGCTGTGTCTCTCAGGATCGATCTACATCCGGCTCCTGTCGGTCTGCACTTCTTTGCTTCATCCATCTTGTCTAATTGGGTGGCTCTATATGTATGGGCCACATGTGGGGCAGGCTCTGAATGGGTGTTCCTTCAGTCTCTGTTTAATCTTTGCCCTCTCTCCCCTGCCAAGGGTATTCTTGTTCCCCTTTTAAAAGAAGGAGTAAAAGCCTTCACATTTTGATCATCCGTCTTGAGTTTCATTTGTTCTAAACTAGGTAATTCAAGCATTTGGGCTAATAGCCACTTATCAGTGAGTGCATACCATGTATGTCTTTCTGTGATTAGGTTAGCTCACTCAGGATGATATTTTCCAGGTCCAACCATTTGCCCTACAATTTCATAAAGTCGTTGTTTTGATAACTGAGTAATATTCCATTGTGTAGATGTACCACATTTTCTGTGTCCATTCCTCTTTTGAAGGGCATCAGGGTTCTTTCCAGCTTCTGGCTATTATAAATAAGGCTGCTATGAACATAGTGGAGCATGTGTCTTTGTTATATGTTGGGGCATCTTTTGGGTATATGCCCAAAAGAGGTATAGCTGGATCCTCAGGCAGTTCAATGTCCAATTTTCTGAGAAACCTCAGACTGATTTCCAGAATGGTTGTACCAGTCTGCAACCCCACCAACAATGGAGGTGTTCCTCTTTCTCCGCATCCTCGCCAGCATCTGCTGTCACCTGAGTTTTGATCTTAGCCATTCTCACTGGTGTGAGGTGAAATCTCAGGGTTGTTTTGATTTGCATTTCCCTGATGACTAAAAGATGTTGAACATTTCTTTAGGTGTTTCTCAGCCATTCGGCATTCCTCAGCTGTGAATTCTTTGTTTAGCTCTGAACCCCATTTTTTAATAGGGTTATTTGTCTCCCCTCTTGGTCTAACTTTTTGAGTTCTTTGTATATTTTGGATATAAGGCCTCTATCTGTTGTAGGATTGGTAAAGATCTTTTCCCAATCTGTTGGTTGCCGTTTTGTCCTGACCACAGTATCCTTTGCCTTACAGAAGCTTTGTAGTTTTATGAGATCCCATTTGTCGATTCTTGATCTTAGAGCATAAGCCATTGGTGTTTTGTTCAGGAAATTTTTTCCAGTGCCCATGTGTTCCAGATGCTTCCCTAGTTTTTCTTCTATTAGTTTGAGTGTGTCTGGTTTGATGTGGAGGTCCTTGATCCACTTGGACTTAAGCTTTGTACAGGGTGATAAGCATGGATCGATCTGCATTCTTCTACATGTTGACCTCCAGTTGAACCAGCACCATTTGCTGAAAATGCTATCTTTTTTCCATTGGATGGTTTGGGCTCCTTTGTCAAAATCAAGTGACCATGGTGTGTGGGTTCATTTTCTGGGTCTTCAATTCTATTCCATTGGTCTATCTGTCTGTCTCTGTACCAATACCATGCAGTTTTTATCACTATTGCTCTGTAATACTGCTTGAGTTCAGGGATAGCGATTCCCCTAAAGAAGTCCTTTTTTTATTGTTGAGGATAGTTTTAGCTATCCTGGGTTTTTTTATTCCAGATGAATTTGCAAATTGTTCTGTCTAACTCTTTGAAGAATTGGATTGGTATTTTGATGGGATTGCATTGAATCTGTAGATCGCTTTTTTGGTAAAATGGCCATTTTACTATATTAATCCTGCCAATCCATGAGCATGGGAGATCTTTCCATCTTCTGAGGTCTTCTTCAATTTCTTTCTTCAGAGTTTGAAGTTCTTGTTGTACAAATCTTTTACTTGCTTGGTTAAAAGTCACACCGAGGTACTTTATATTATTTGGGTCTATTATGAAGGTGTCGTTTCCCTAATTTCTTTCTCGGCTTGTTTCTCTTTTTGTGAAGGCTACTGATTTATTTGAGTTAATTTTATACCCAGCCACTTTGCTGAAGTTGTTTATCAGCTTTAGTAGTTCTCTGGTGGAACTTTTGGGATCCTTAAATATACTATCTTATCATCTGCAAATAGTGATATTTTGACTTCTTCTTTTCGATCTGTATCCCTTGACCTCCTTTTTGTTGTCTGATTGCTCTGGCTAGAACTTCAAGAACTATATTGAATAAGTAGGGAGAGAGTGGGCAGCCTTGTCTAGTCCCTGATTTTAGTGGGATTGCTTCAAGTTTCTCTCCATTTAGTTTAATGTTAGCCACTGGTTTGCTGTATATGGCTTTTACTATGTTTAGGTATGGGCCTTGGATTCCTATTCTTTCCAGGACTTTTATCATGAAGGGGTGTTGAATTTTGTCAAATGCTTTCTCAGCATCTAATGAAAGGATCATGTGGTTTTGTTCTTTCAGTTTGTTTATATAATGGATCACGTTGATGGTTTTCCGTATATTGAACCATCCCTGTATGCCTGGGATGAAGCCTACTTGATCATGGTGGATGATTGTTTTGATGTGCTCTTGGATTGGTTTGCCAGAATTTTTGTTGAGTATTTTTAAATGTCGATGTTCATAAGGGAAATTGGTCTGAAGTTCTCTTTCTTTGTTGGGTCTTTGTGTGGTTTAGGTATAGGTAATTGTGGCTTCATAGAAGGAGTTGGTAGTGCTCCATCTGTTTCAATTTTGTGGAATAGTTTGAATAATATTGGTGCGAGGTCTTCTATGAGGTCTGATAGAATTCTGCACTAAACCCGTCTGGACCTGGGCTCTTTTTGGTTGGGAGACCTTTAATGGCTGCTTCTATTTCCTTAGCAGTTATGGGGTTGTTTAACTGGTTTATCTGTTCCTGATTTAACTTCATTACCTGGTATCTGTCTAGGAAATTGTCCATTTCCTGCAGCTTTTCAAGTTTTGTTGAATATAGGATTTTATAGTAAGATCTGATGAT
Organism: Rattus rattus; assembly: GCF_011064425.1. Classification (NCBI taxonomy): domain Eukaryota; kingdom Metazoa; phylum Chordata; class Mammalia; order Rodentia; family Muridae; genus Rattus; species Rattus rattus. The sequence continues at coordinate 110,665,564 of NC_046172.1, forward strand.
TTTTTGAATTTCCTCTGAATCTGTAGTTATGTCTCCCTTTTCATTTCTGATTTTGTTAATTTGGACACACTCTCTGTGTCCTCTCGTTAGTCTGGCTAAGGGTTTATCTATCTTGTTGATTTTCTCAAAGAACCAACTTTTGGTTCTGTTGATTCTTTCTATGGTCCTTTTTGTTTCTACTTGGTTGATTTCAGCTCTGAGTTTGATTATTTCCTGCCTTCTACTCCTCCTGGGTGTATTTGCTTCTTTTTGTTCTAGAGCTTTTAGGTGTGCTGTCAAGCTGCTGACATATGCTCTTTCCTGTTTCTTTCTGCAGGCACTCAAGCGCTATGAGTTTTCCTCTTAGCACAGCTTTCATCGTGTCCCATAAGTTTGGGTATGTTGTACCTTCATTTTCATTAAATTCTAAAAGTTTTTAATTTCTTTCTTTATTTCTTCCTTGACCAGGTTATCATTGAGTAGAGCATTGTTCAATTTCCACGTATATGTGGGCATTCTTCCCTTATTGTTATTGAAGACCAGCTTTAGGCCGTGGTGGTCCGATATACGCATGGGATTATTTCTATCTTTCTGTACCTGTTGAGGCCGTTTTTGACCAATTATATGGTCAATTTTGGAGAAAGTACCATGAGGAGCTGAGAAGAAGGTATATCCTTTTTGCATTAGGGTAGAGCGTTCTATAAATATCCGTTAAGTCCATTTGGCTCATGACTTCTCTTAGTCTGTCTACGTCTCTGTTTAATTTCTGTTTCCATGATCTGTCCATTGATGAGAGTGGGGTGTTGAAGTCTCCTACTATTATTGTGTGAGGTGCAATATGTGTTTTGAGCTTTAGTAAGGTTTCTTTTACGTATGTAGGTGCCCTTGTATTTGGGGCATAGATATTTAGGATTGAGAGTTCATCTTGGTGGATTTTTCCTTTGATAAATATAAAGTGTCCTTCCTTATCTTTTTTGATGACTTTTAGTTGAAAATTGACTTTATTTGATATTAGAATGGCTACTCCAGCTTGCTTCTTCCGACCATTTGCCTGGAAAGTTGTTTTCCAGCCTTTCACTCTGAGGTAGTGTCTGTCTTTGTCTCTGAGGTGTGTTTCCTGTAGGCAGCAGAATGCAGGGTCCTCGTTGCGTATCCAGTTTGTTATTCTATGTCTTTTTATTGGGGAGTTGAGGCCATTGATGTTGAGAGATATTAAGGAATAGTGATTATTGCTTCCTGTTATATTCATACTTGGATGTGTTATGTTTGTGTGCTTTTCTTCTCTTTGTTTTGTTGCCAAGGCGATTAGTTTCTTGCCTCTTCTTGGGTATAGCTTGCCTCCTTATGTTGGGCTTTACCATTTATTATCCTTTGTAGCTGGATTTGTAGAAAAGATATTGTGTAAATTTGGTTTTGTCATGGAATATCTTGGTTTCTCCATCTATGTTAATTGAGAGTTTTGCAGGATACAGTAGCCTGGGCTGGCATTTGTGTTCTCTTAGGGTCTGAATGACATCAGTCCAGGATCTTCTGGCCTTCATAGTTTCTGGCGAAAAGTCTGGTGTGATTCTGATAGGTCTGCCTTTATATGTTACTTGACCTTTTTCCCTTACTGCTTTTAATATTCTTTCTTTATTTTGTGCATTTGGTGTTTTGACTATTATGTGACGGGAGGTGTTTCTTTTCTGGTCCAATCTATTTGGAGTTCTGTAGGCTTCTTGTATGCATATGGGTATCTCTTTTTTTAGGTTAGGGAAGTTTTCTTCTATGATTTTGTTGAAGATATGTACTGGTCCTTTGAGCTGGGTGTCTTCACTCTCTTCTATACCTATTATCCTTAGGTTTGATCTTCTCATTGAGTCCTGGATTTCCTGTATGTTTTGGACCAGTAGCTTTTTCCGCTTTACATTATCTTTGACAGTTGAGTCAATGATTTCTATGGAATCTTCTGCTCCTGAGATTCTCTCTTCCATCTCTTGTATTCTGTTGGTAAAGCTTGTATCTACAGCTCCTTGTCTCTTCTTTTGGTTTTCTATATCAGGGTTGTTTCCTGTGTTCTCTTTTTCTTTCTTGATTGCTTCTATTTCCATTTTTTAATTCCTTCCACTGTTTGATTGTGTTTTCCTGGAATTCTTTCAGGGATTTTTTGTCTCCTCTCTATGGGCTTCTACTTGTTTATTTATGTTTTCCTGGAATTCTTTCAGGCATTTTTTTGCGATTCCTCTCTGTGGCTTCTACTTGTTCTCTAAGGTAGTTCATCATGTCTTTCTTGAAGTTGTCCAGCATCATGGTCATATATGATTTTGAATCTAGATCTTGCTTTTCTGGTGTGTTTGGATATTCCATGTTTGTTTTGATGGGAGAATTGGGCTCGATGGTGCCATGTAGTCTTGGTTTCTGTTGCTTGGGTTCCTGCTTGCCTCTCGCCATCAAATTATCTCTAGTGTTACTTTGTTCTGCTATTTCTGACAGTGGCTAAACTGTCCTATAGGCCTGTGTGTCAGGAGTGCTGTAGACCTGTTTTCCTCTCTTTCAGTCAGTTATGGGGACAGAGTGTTCTGCTTTCGGGCCTGTAGTTTTTCCTTTCTACAGGTTTTCAGCTGTTCTTGTGGACCTGTGCTTTGAGTTCACCAGGCAGGTCACTTGCAGCAGATAAGTTAGTCTTACCTGTGGTCCCGAGGCTCAAGTTCGCTCGCGGGGTTCTGCCCACGGGCTCTCCGAGGTGGCAGCAACCAGGCACAGTTCAGACGTGTGCTCTTCCGCGGCCTCGTCACCAGGGTTCCAGATGGCCTCCGGTGTTTTCCTCTGGAATCAGTAATGTGTGCAGAGAGCAGTCTCTTCTGGTTTCGCAGGCGTGTCTGCCTCTCTGAAGGTTTAGCTCTCCCTCCCACGGGATTTGGGTGCAGAGAACTGTTTATCCGGTCTGTTTCCTTCAGGTTCGGCGATTGTCTCAGGCAGGGCTCCTGTTGCTCCTGGGCCCTCCCCCAGGAACCCAGGGCCTTGTACAGTTTCCTCTTGGGTCAGGGATGTGGGCAGGGGTGGGCAGTGTTGGTGGTCTCTTCTGCTCTGCAGCCTCAGGGTGCCCACCTGACCAGGCGGTGAGTATCTCTCCCACGGGTTCTGGGAGCAGAGAGCTGCTGCGGGCCGGGATCCCGGCGGGTGTGGGACTTCCAGTAAACACAGGGCGTGCCTGGTCCTAGAGGGATTCTGCCTCTGTTGTCGATTCCACCCGGCAAGTCACTTGCAGCAGATAAGTTAGTCTTACCTGTGGTCCCAAGGCTCAAGTTCGCTCGCGGGGTTCTGCCCACGGGCTCTCCGAGGTGGCAGCAACCAGGAAGATCTGCGCTGCCTCTTCCGGGGGCCTCCGTGCACCAGGGTTCCAGATGGCCTCCGGTGTTTTCCTCTGGAATCAGCAATGTGTGCAGAGAGCAGTCTCTTCTGGTTTCGCAGGCGTGTCTGCCTCTCTGAAGGTTTAGCTCTCCCTCCCACGGGATTTGGGTGCAGAGAACTGTTTATCCGGTCTGTTTCCTTCAGGTTCCGGCGGTTTCTCAGGCAGGGCTCCTGCTGCTCCTGGGCCCTCCCCCACAGGAACCCAGAGGCCTTGTACAGTTTCCTCTTGGGTCAGGGATGTGGCAGGGTGGGCAGTGTTGGTGGTCTCTTCCGCTCTGCAGCCTCAGGAGTGCCCACCGACCAGGCAGTAAGAAATCTCTCCCACGGGTTCTGGGAGCAGAGAGCTGCGGGCACGGGATCCATGAAATCTGTGGGCCTCACTTTTCTTTAATGTGACATTTTTTCTAGTTTTCCAAATGGCTTGGTATCATTTTGTCTTCGATGTTCTCGTCTATCTAGTGGCTCTTCTTGGATCTCCTATTATGTTTCATCCATGCTCTTGATAGCATTTATTTTGCCTTCTGTCTTTTAAAAGTGGTCATACTTGACAATGTTTGGTTTAAATTATTTGAGAATGCTAACCTTTTAATTATCATTTTTGAGACCTGCTTAATTTTTTCTATACTTTGTTTTTTATTCACACTACATTCCAATCACAGCCCTCTTCCAGTTCAGCCCTTACAAATCTCTCCCCCCCTTCGCCCCTTCCTTTCTCCTCAGAGAAGGGGAAGCCCCCCTTGAGTACCCCCAACCCTGGGACATCTAGCCCCAGCAGGACTAGACCCATCTTCTCTCACTGAGGCCCAACCGGGCAGTCCAGGTGGGGGACTGGGATCCAATGGCAGGCAAAAGAGTCAGAGACAGAGATTTGCTCATTATTTTTAAGTTGATTTTTCCTACAATATATTTTAAGCATGGTTTTCATTCCCTCAACTCCTCCCAGGGCTTCTTCACCTTCCTATCTACACCCCTGTATGTTCTATACTTTAACACGCTTTCTTTCTTTGCTTTTTCAGTCCTACCTCCATTAAGTTCATCCTGCTGTCTTTATTTTTTAACCTTCTAGAGTTGATGACAGCTATTCTATTTCTTCAGCTTTACTGATAACAGACACAATTTATTTCTGAGTACTATTTGGCCATCTTTAATTTTAAAAATGTTTATGTTTCATTATTGCGTGTTTATATATGCAAATACTCTAACCCATATGTGCAGGCCAGAGGAGAAGTTGGGGAAGTTGATCTTTTCTTCCATCACATGGATTCTGAGACTTTCAGGTCCTCAGACTTGGCAGCCAGTGCCCTTACCCACTAAGCCACATCATTTTTTATTAAATTTTACTAATGCACACCATTTATAATAAAGTGTGTAAAACAAAAGTATACATTTCAACAATTTTTCACAATGTTGACATGTTTGTGTATCCAGCATTCTTATCAAAGAACAGAGCTTCCCTCCCCCACGCCCCCTTTCAATTGTCCTCATCCCCCTTCAGGAGTGGCCACTACCTTGAATTGTAGCAACGTACAGATTGATATTTCCTTATTTTGAATATTATGTAAAGGTAATGAAATAGTGTAATATACTTAAATTTTATTTTTATTTTACTTGTGTTCTTGTGTATATGCACACACGTGTACATGCATTTCCATTGTATATTGCATTGCAGTAGAGTCTCCGGACTATAGGGTATATGTGTTCTTTTGTAGAACCTCATATCATTTTTCTAAGTAGTTATTAGATTTTCATTTTCTTCCAGGCACTTGCTGTTTTCTGGGGCTTCCATTTAGACATTTCATTGACTGTGCAATTGCATTATATTGCTGCTATGATTTGTTTTCCCCTGATGACTGAGGAAGTAGGGAACCCATTCCTACAATTTTGGAATCAGTGCTTTATGTTATAGCTCTATCCTAAATACTTTATAATTCCCATTTTACTTGTACTTTAGTCCATGAATGATTTACAGTTTTGTTCTTCAAATATTTCCTGTTGTTAAAGCGGGATGTAGCTCGGTTTGTACAATGCTAATTTGCCGTGTACAAAACACTGAGTTCGGTTCGTAGCAGTACATAACCTGGGTACAGTGGCAAATCCTTGTCATCCCATCAATAGGACACTGGAGACAGGAGAATCAGAAGTTTAGGGCTATCCTTGACTATATTCTAAATTCAAGGCCACAGTGAGACATATGAAAGTCTGTTACAATATAATAGACAAACCAATCAATCCGTTTCTAGCTGTAAAGTATTTTATTTATTTACATTTCAAATGTTATCCACTTTCCCAGTTTCCCCTCAGGAAATCCCCTATTCTATCCCCCCTTACCCTGCTTCTATAAGGGTGCTTCCCCACTCACCCACCCACGCCCCTCCTGCTTCATTGCCCTAGCATACCTCTTTACTGTGGCATCAAGCCTTCACAGGACCAAGGGCCTCCACTCCCATTGATGCCAGATAAGGCCCCTTACTCCTTCAGTCCTTCCCTAAACTCCTCCATTGGGGTCCCTAAATCAGTCCAATGGTTGGCTAGAAAACATTGCATCTGTATTGGTATCTGCAAAACCTCTCAGGGAGACAACTGTATCAAGCTCCTGTCAGCCAGCAGATTTGGCCTCAGCAATAGTGTCTGAGTTTGGAGTCTGCATGTGTGGATGGATCCCTAGGTGGGACAGTCTCTGGATAGCCTTTCCTTCCATCTCTGCTCCACTCTTTGTCCCTGTAAATCCTTTAGACAGGAATAATTCTGGGTCAAAATTTTGGAGACGGGTGGATGCCCCCATCCCTCAAACAGGGGGCCTTGCCTAACCTCTGGATATGGTCTTGGCAGGTTCTCCCTCCCCTTTGTGGTGTTTTCCAGCTAATGTCATCCCTGTGGGGTCCTGGGAACCTCTTGTTTTCCTGGCACCTGAGACTTCCTGGTTGTTACCTCCAGTTCCCCATCCCCCATTGCTAGACACCTCTGTTCAATTTCCTAACCCTCCATCTCCTCCCATACTAGATTCTGCCCCTCTTTTTCCCCTCCCCCTCCTCTCTTCCTCTAAAGTCCCTCCCACCCTCTACTTCCCTTGATTATTTTGTTCCTTGCAGGAATATCTGTAAGGTAATACATGTGACATTCTCAGTCCAGTGCTTAGCACATAAATAACTGTTCACTGAGTGTTCACAGGTAGTCACTGAAGCACAGCAAACTGGCCTGGGACAAAGAATGGCTCCTGGGGACTAAGAGGAGACAGGCTTTGGGTACCTTTGATTTAATGACAAATAATAACAATTTCAAATGCTAGATCAAATTCATGGAAATTTTTTTCTTAATTGGAGATCAGGCTTCAAAGCCATGGTAATAATGAAATCAGACTAGTTTTCCATAAAAGCAATGCGCCATTTTTTAAAAATATAGTTTATACTTTTTATCAGAGGTTTGATTATCAAGCGTAGGAGATGTATTAGTCACTTTCTGAACATGTGGCCAGTCAATATCTGCTATGTTTACTCTGTTCTGTGGATTCACTGTTTAATTTTTATTTTTGTTCAGAAAAATAGCTTTATGGTAACAACAAAGATTATCGTTATTATCTTGGTTTTGATTTTTTTCTGAGTCTCTGCTTCCCTTCTCCCACATTTCCCCAACCTGTGTTTGTACTCTTCTATTCCTCTTCCATTGACCTCCTCCCCCTTTGTATTTTATGTGTTCTATTGTACCCTTCCTCAATACTGTTTTCCTTGCCTGTGGTCTCCTTTTGTCTTATAGTTAAAAATCTGGAGGCAGTTTTCAAAGGGAAGGAGGCAGAATTTGTTTACCTTCTTTTCAAGAATTTACTTACAACATAGGGAGGGGGCACACAGTTCTCCAGCTTAGGGCATTTGTATGAGGGTTTATCTGCATGGCATAAAGCCTACAGTGTCAGGAATGATTGCTTTGCTTTCTGCTTTGTGTGATTCCAATCAATAATTACACCTATCGATCAAAGGCACACATGTAAAACATTAATTTACATTGAGCACCTTAACTTCATAAAATGGAGCTACTGAATTGGCCGAAATTGATTTCCCGTTTGTTTTCAAAAGAAAATGTCTCGGTGCTGTGGGTCCCCTCACTGTGATTCAGAGCTCAAAGGTGGCTAATTATCAAGCACTATTACAGATCAGAAAGTATTGTAGCCATTATTAGGGTGAAATTTGGAAACCAAATAGAAGCTATTCATGTGCCTCCTTTGAAATTCATCTGCAGCAGTGGGTGTTGTTGACCTTGGAAGGAATTCAGCATGAGAAATAATGCCATTGTCAGTGAAGGTAACTTTCTCAGGACAAGAATGTCCCCAATTCCAAACTGTTGTTACTATGCCAGATACTAGTGCTTCATATGTGAAAATGCACGAACAAACATCAGTAGGCTGCATCCGTGGTGGTATTCTGCCGAACAGCTAAAAGAATATAGTTTGCCTGTGAAGGCTTGCACTTACTTCTCAACTTATACTAGGTCATCATAAACTAATTTTCTACTCCAATTCTTGCCATTCTAAACACATATTATTTTAAGAATCCACCTCAATTCACTTCTAATAGCATTTTGTATTTTCTCCATTTTCTTTTTTTTTTTCTTTATTAACGGAGTATTTCTTATTTACTTTTAGATTGTTATTCCTTTCCGGTTTCCGGCCAACATCCCCCTAACCCCTCCCCTCCCTTCTACATGGGTGTTCCTCCCATCCTCCCCCATTACTGCCTCCCCCAAAATCACGTTCACTGGGGGTTCAGTCTTATAGGACCATGGGCTTCCCCTTCCACTGGTGCAGGGTCAGTCCATGTATATAGTCTTTGGGTAGTGGCTTAGTCCCTGGAAGCTCTGGTTGGTTGGCATTGTTGTTCATATCGGATCTCGAGCCCCTTCAAGCTCTTCCAGTCCTTTCTCTGATTCCTTCAACGGGGGTCTTATTCTCAGTTCAGTGGTTTGCTGCTGGCATTCACCTCTGTATTTGCTGTATTCTGGCTGTGTCTCTCAGGAGTGATCTACATCCGGTTCCTGTTGGCCTGCACTTCTTTGCTTCATCCATCTTATCTAATTGGGTGGCTGTATATGTATGGGCCACATGTGGGGCAGGCTCTGAATGGGTGTTCCTTCTGCCTCTGTTTTAATCTTTGCCTCCCTATTCCCTGCCAAGGGTACTCTTGTTCCCCTTTTACCAGGTGGTGATGGTGCACACCTTTTTTTTTTTTTTTTTGGTTCTTTTTTTCGGAGCTGGGGACCGGGCCCAGGGCCTTGCGCTTCCTAGGCAAGCGCTCTCCCCCTGAGCTAAATCCCCAACCCCTCTTGTTCCCCTTTTAAAGAAGGAGTGAAGCATTCACAATTTGATCATCCGTCTTGAGTTTCATTTGTTCTGTGCATATAGGGTAATTCAAGCATTTGGGCTAATAGCCACTTATCAATGAGTATTTTCTCCATTTTCTATTGGTCTCTTTCCATTCCTAGACCTAATTTGAATAAAAGCAGTGTATTTATTCTTTTTTTCTTTATTGACAATACACTGCCACCATTGGAAAACATTCCTCTGGTACAAATTTTCACCGTGAAAGTAGAATATGATGAAATGGAGGAATGGGCTCACTGAGAGGAAGAAGAACCTTGGAATAGAGCACCTGGATTCTTTAAGATTAGGGTATTTTCAAAATTAAAATTATGGCAGTAAAACCAATCATCTTGAGTTAGTAGATAACAGATGTCAAGAAAGCTCAGGAAGACTTCTGATGAGAGTGATTAAAAGAGTTAAAGATAGCATCTAATTCAAAGAATGAGGGAAGCAGAAAATGATGAATTCACTATTATCCTTGCCCAGGAACTGAAAACAGACAGTGGCTTTTGCCTCTGCCATAAATGCCATGAAGTTCTTTTCCAACTCCATTTGGTAGAGACTTAGGATTCCATGAATAAGTCTCTGAAACTTCTGTGGGTAGGCACAGAAGGTATAGTTTGTGAGACAAGAGATTATATCTTTGTTTTAAGCAATGGCCCCATGTCATAATTGTAAAAGGAAGCCTCAATATAAATGCACAGAGTCCATTTGAATGATGCCACTCTTGGTGCAAGATCTCTCCAACTAGCAACCAAAGGTATCTTTTATTCAGTCTTTGTATCTCAAAGTATATCCATGATAGACTGACTGCACTAAGTCTACTGATCATGCATTGGTTTCATTACTGACAAATTTTGGTCTATTTTTCCTCCTGCCTATTCTTTTTCCCCTCCTCTTGTTGTTGTTGTTGTTGTTGTTGTTGGTGGTGGTGGTGGTGGTGTGTGTGTTTGTGTGAGTGTACGTGAGTGTGTGTAGGGTCTCATTAATGTAAGCCTGTCCATCTTAGAGCTCCCTATACAAATCAAGATAACTTTAAACTTGGTATCCTCCTGATTCTGCTAACATGTCTGGCCAAATCTATTTGACCTTGATGTCTCCTCTTGCTGGATGCATTCAAGAAACACAAAAGCCAAACCATCCCTCACTCAAAGTTTATTCTAGAACAGCAAGTAGCTACTGATTTCTAAACAGGAGTGAGACTATCCAAGACTTGTCCTTTGACCTGTAAAATTTCTATGGGCCTAAAATCAAGCTAAACCAAGATCATAACATCCTAGCTAACTTACAAACACGAGAAGAATAAGAAATGTTCACTGTTTCCACCAACTAAGTTTCAGGGGCATTTTATTGTATATCCTTATTGGGTCAAAAACACGTAGTCTTTGAAGTTTAATTCCAATTAGTGACAAACAGTCTCTCACTACTCTTATAGAAGAGGACACTCCTCTCTCATCTCTCCTAATCTGACTTACTGTTTCCTGTGCTCCAAACAGAGTTTTGTTTTTCTGCACTGTCTGGACACCCTTGGTTTCAAGAACCTACTGGGGGAATGAAATCTTGTTGTTGATTTCAGGAAATCACTGATGATCATAACAACCATCATTAAATACGCAGCAGGGAGCCATCCATCAGAAGTTATAGTCTATCGCTAGAATCAGTGATACATTGTAGGATCTCTTCAGGTTCAACTTTTAGTTCTCCAACAAAGTTATCCCTAAGAATGAAGCCAGGAAATTTTTTTAAAAAAGATTATAGCTCTTAAGAAGTGAGGAAGAGAGGATCCTAGGTTCAAGTCCAGCAAGTGGTATGTATGCTTAGAGATCTGAACATGACCTCTAAGGAAATGAAGAAAATATGCATTTTCCTCTTGTATTCAAGGCCTTGAGAACTAGCACAGCTTTGGAGGAAAGAAGTTGGCATTTGTTTATTTTCTGGCACTTTCTTCTCAGAAGTGGGCCACATGTTTTAAACTCCTGAGCCTTACTTTACTGTCCGTAAAATAGGGATAGCAATAGTAGTTATGTCAAGGGATCATTGTGAGAATTTACTAGATCATGTAAATGTTGTATTTGTGATTTAAATACAATTACCTTTTCAATTAACATAAATTCAGAAATTTATATTTAGAAGTTGATAAAATATTCTACATGTACAAATGTATAAAAAAGCCTCTACCTCACTCCTGTACCTTAGGCAATCAATTCTCTCCCCCAAGAGATCACTCCAACCATCAATTTCTTGGCTGTTTTTAAAAAGAGATATTTATATTAATTATTTCATAGAGGACTAGTTTCTTTCTGCGTTCTTTAGAATCTAACAGCATCTAGAAGAGAGGTGGGTCCTTTGCAACAGCCAAGGTGTAAATGTCCACTACTGTCTAGAGTTTTATACAGAAATGGGTAGTAGAGAAAATTGGACTGGGTAGAGTAGTACCAGATATTTTTGAGGGGAATGTTTCCCAGTCTATCTTTACACAATTGCTTCTTTTTCCACAAGAGCTAAGTACAGGAAAATTTCAATTAACAGAAGGCTCATTACTTGGGGACAAGTTAATATAAGTTTTACTGTTACCAGCACTTCTTCAAAAGTGCTGAGACAGGGACTGCAGACTTCACTTATCCCAACTGAAGAGCTAACCAAGCAGAGGAAACCAAACTAATAATGTGGCTGATATTGTCAACTGCTATACATACACACATAGAGGAAAACTGTATTGACATAATAATAATAAATATGTAAAGAAAGCTCGTGGTTTACCAATAAAATCATTTACCATGTTGCTGACTTTACTGGAAAATGATGCTTTATTACCAGTCTCTCAATTTGATTGATACCTAATTAAAAATTCACTAGGCTCAACTTCAGCTACCTCAAACTATATTAAAGTCAGTGCTGTACCACTGGAGGCATAATATCATTTAAAGTCAAAGCAAGCATGATCATTTATTTAAAGCTTATGAAAACAGTTCTGAAAATGACAAAGTTGCACACAATCTGTGGCCACACACACAGAGAAACAGTAGTGTGGCCTAGTGGAAGGATCTAGGAAGAAAGGCAGGGCTAATCTCAGCACTGGCTCTATTACAGTAGAACCGCATGGTCTGGAGTAAGTCACTCTTCTCTGTACCCTGGTTTCTCATTGGGCCAATGCAATAAGTCTTTATTTCTTACCTTAGTGAGGTCTTTTTGCTAGACCCAGTGACTAGATGTATATAAACTAGTTCAGAAAGTATAAAGCTGTACCCTCATACAGTGTCAAAATCCTTTAATAAAAAAAGTATATAGGGCCTCATGTATCCCCAGGCTGGCCTCTGACTCACAGTACAGCCAGAGATCATCTTGAATTGGCTCCAGCTCCCGAGTGCTGGGATTACATGTTTGTACCAGCACATTTAGTTTGTGTGGTGTTAGAGATCAAATTCAGGACTTTGCATATGTAAGGCAAGGACTGTAGAATTGAGCTCTATCACTACTCCCCGAACGTTTTTAATGAACATTTACTATGTGCTAATGGTGGCATGCTGATAAGAGTACATAGAAGCACAAACTAGAACTTCTTGAAGATGAACTACTGGAGAAATAACACTACTGTGGTGTGTTGCTAAAGCCAGAGGTAAATTATAGGCAGGAAAGGTGGAGCTAACACAATCCAGACCTTCGTTCTCTCTCCCTTGCTTCTGTTAGATGTCCAGATATCACACGGAAGACCTTGGGGTTGAGAGTGGGTGGTAGGGCAGAATATGTGAAGGGAGGCTGATTGACAGGTAGAGACTTGTAATTAGAAACGTGAGGTTTGGTATGAAAGAGAAAATGGATCTGCTGCCTAAATGCTGAAGGGTAGGAAAGGAACACCTTTTAAGGGTAGAAAGCAAATGAAGTGACTTCAAAATGATAAACTAAGACAATATGAACTTTCCATAGTTTGGAGTACATATAGATTCAATTTCTTGAAGGAGTATTCTGGATCTAACATATAGAGAGATTGAAGTAATGCTAGCACGCAGGCAGAGATGTCAGGGTTTCAGCAAAGCTATGTACATGCAGTTTACTCACACATCTGGAAGGATGAAGACATGAGCAGCTTGGTGCTGGCTTACAGGAAGTACAGCTTGCTAAACGAGCTGCTATGACTGCTAGCCAAGAGTGTTCTAGAGGGACCAAATGTTCTGTTTTCTGGAAAATGTGCCAACCTGTTTTTAAATCAAACTAAGTTGGGACTTGGGAGATAGCTTGTTGAGTGAAATCCTTGCTGTACAAACATGAAGGACTAAGTTGGTTTCCCTAGCACGCGCATATAATCTGGACATAGCTGCATACATCTGTAGTTCCAGTGCTGGGAGGAGGGTGGAGACAGGAGGGTTCTGGGGGCTTGCCAGACCAAACTGGCAAAGTTCCAGGTTCATTTGAAGACCATGGCTCACAAGAAGTAATTGGTGAAGACTGGTAGAAGAGATACTTGACAATGATGTCTGGCCATAAATATGAGTGCTTATATTCATGTGAATGTATACACAAACACCACACAGATAAAATTATGTAAACATGGTTAAATTGCATATAAAAGACAAGGGTAACAAATACTCAAAACCATCATTGCCTAATTATCTCAGTTTATGTGTATCTATGCTCCTGTTTTTCCCTTGATAGAAGTGTACATAATATGCTAGTGCATGCGTTTTCTCCAACTCTATATTCGGCGAGGTCAATTACAAGCTCGAGATTTTCCATGATAAGAATATTTACACCATGGAAATCAACAAGAATTGCACAGCAGTACATTTTCCTCCTGAGAGCTAGTTCTCGAACATTCAGTCACTGGGGAAGAAGGGGATAGTTCCGTCCTCATTAGAGTGATACTACAGGCATGCATTTAGAATTCCAGCTTTTCCTGTATTAACCAACCAGCTGTGTGGATTTAGGCACTGAGAAGCTCAGATAGTTGCAAAGTGAGGATGGTGCTAATAGCCCCACAGAGATGTTAGTAGATGGTAGCATAATAGTTAACATTGCTGGTAAAACAAAACAAACAACGAAAAACCTTGGACTATGAGCTAAAAATGAGAGTGGAGAAGGCTCTGAAAAGGAGGAGGCAGTGAAATTGAAATCTAGATCTGTGACACCATCGGGGTATCTTATCATTTCTACTAAAACAAGAGAAAAAAATTAAACCCCGTGTTATTTAAGGCATTATTTCTTTTTAATTGTGCCTTATTCAGGCATAACTAATTCTTACCAGGGATTACCTAACAGGTTAAATTTGAAGATTGCATGTATTAATACAACAATAGCAAAGTGCTTGGTGTTAGAGCATGATGCAGCATATCTAATCGTTATAAGTTCACCCTGGTAATAAAGAGCAATGGGGGCCATTAGCATTGTGCAGGGATAATGCTAACATAACATATTCAGAGATGGATCATCAGAGGCATTGTGGGATACAGGCTTCTGTCATATTCTTTTGGAACAAATGTCAGAGTCCAAGGGAGAGGGAACCCTATGGAGTATCTGGACTCTACTGGCCCATTCTGGTATAATATTTACACTGAATACTAAGAGTACTAAGATAGAAGAGGAGTGTGGCAGCACGGGTGTTGTCATTTGTAGCATCACTCCTGTGACAGAAAACAGCAATAATTTTGAGAATCAACAGCATATTGATTTCAAAGTGAGTGTTCCAGATCTAGCACTCAGAAATAACTTGGAAATAAGGTCTAAGGCAGGAGTTGCAAGACAACGGAAGAATCCAGCCTCATCTAGTCTCTGCTATGACTTGAACCAGAAGCAGATTGGACGGGGCTAGAGTTCTTCCAATTCTACAAGTGACAACTGAGCCACAGAAAGTCTGTTTTGTCATCTCTTATGTGGGAGGGCGTTTTATCTGGGGCTGCTGGGTTTAGCATCACTTGACATCCATAAATTCATGAGCAACAAAATAAAAGTAGTTATGTAAGGCCAGACTATTTATGGAGGCTTGTACCTATGACGTGAAGGGCATAAAGAATAACCACTGTGCCTCTACATCCTGCTCTAGAGGCACCTTTCCTCCCCAGGGCAATTAAAAAATGGTTCTCTGAAGAGGAACATTAGCACATAAAGTTTTTATGTTTCCCAGATATTGGTTCTGTATTTATTTTGTTGCCTTATTTTTCTTTTCAAATTTGTAATGTCCTGGTTCTTTTCATTAGTCCATTAATACTTGCAGTCTACTCTGACTCAAGGAAAGGTCCTTAGCATGCTACAGTCTAGATGGCTGAGTGGGAGCTCTAGTAGAGCATCCTTCATCCTTCCCTTTTCTGCTTGTGAGTTAGGTGCCCAGCTGTCTGTTACGGTTTGGGAGAGATTCCTGTTCTTACACTGGCTAGATTGACTTTTACCCAGTAACCTTTGCTGCTAGGCTGCTCTCCGTGTTTACAGAAGGCACATATGGCTTTCACAGGCATGTGCAATGGACAGAGACATAAGCCCATTATTCCTGAGTGCTCCCTCAAAGAGGGGAGTTGGATTTCTCTCAGTCATCTCAAGTTCAGGTTATCTAGCTTTTTTCTGTGTGTCACTGTGACCCCTCACTCTGAATCTCCCTAGGTTTCCCTATAGCTCACATTTGTCTGCCCAAAGTCACAGAGTTATCATGTCGTTTGCTGGGATGATACAGAGCAGCAGGAATCTGTGTTTGGAGTGTTATCCCATTTCTCTCCTCCAAATTCTGTTACACCACAGTTTGTTTTATGTCCTCTTTGTGTCTTTGGCTTTGGATCACAGTTACCAATTTGGTGATAAAAGGAGACAACTCTTGAACATTACACAACGTTTGTTGTATAGCCTTTGAAACTATCTTAGGTGTGAGAAAGGACATTTGACTCACCTTATGGTAATACTTCTAGTTGAGTTGAAGATCAGCACAAGACCAAACCCCTATTTACACTTGAATGTTCCAGTAGAAATAGCCAGGAAAATAATTCTTCATGGGTCATTGGTGTATCCATCCCTGTTTAGGACATCAAGCAGGCTCTCTGCCGATAGAGGTGATGCTGTGTTAAAGGGTTACGGTTATTCAAATGAGGAACTGACATATCCCTAATAAGTGTTCTGCATGCAATAAAGTGAATTATCATGCCGTGTAAACTCTGGAAGGAAATTTCCCTAACTTTCTAGTGCATAGAAAAGCGTGTTTTATTAATATATTGAATAACAGCATTATGTAAGCAACTCATACTTTTTAGATTTACTCTTGTTAAGGAAAGCCATACTTAAGTGCTTGGAATTGACGCTTGAGAATGAAACACTGGTGCAAATAATAGGGAAATTGTAGATGTATTTTATACCTTGCCTTCCCAAATCAAAAGGTCTCATAAATACAGTCTCTAAAAGTGTCGGTGGGGGAGTTAACATAACTGTACAAGCAATAAGCCTGACCTTTCAATGTAATTTATTTTCGATTTGCTCAATCCTTTTTTTATTAAAACTAGCACATCTGAAGCAGAATTAAATCCTATTATAACAGGTGTGCGATCATACAAGGTTCTTTTTGCCACCAGCCTGCTTTATTAAAAGTTACTTTGTTTTAGGAAGAATAACCTGATCAGGGCAGTGGGATAGCTTTGCCAAGTGGAGGATAGCAGGGGCAGGAGAGTTTTATTTTCTTCAGTGCAACTGCTGTTGCCAGTGAAATCAAAGAATATTTACGACCAGTTCTTTTGTGTTTAAAACGCCATGGTGGGACATAATCTCGCCTCTCTGTTTATAAAGGTTATTTCTCCCGGAGGTTATTTAGACCCAGTGACAAAGTGGGTCATCATGCTGTTCTGAATCATGATTCACACATTACTTGCCTACAATCATTTTCTTTCTGTTTCTCTCTACAATTACTTTCAAGCGCAGCATTCATACTCCAGTGACCACTGGGAGGATAAAACTTCCATTGAGACACTACTTAGCTATGGGTCCATTTGGTAGCAACTGGCTTTCAGCATTGGCTCATCATAGGGAACCCAATTCTATGAAGTCCTTGACGAATTTTCGAGTTTAAAAACTCACCTGGCTTGTGAGTGGTTTAAGTTGTTGCCTCTATTTTCACCTTTTTATCTCTCTGTCCTTTGCTCTGCTTGGTCATCTCATGCCCCGGCTGAATTTTTAAACTTTTTTTCAGGAACCTGTTCCTAATATGTACATAGGTCTATAGGAGCCTGTTTCTTCCACCAATTCTTAAAGACCGCCCACTGATCTGATAGGATATCTTGTAAACCCACTTTCAATAGAGAACCGATGTTCTAGGGGAGGAAGCCAAGCCAGGTTAATTTCCTTTTTTTGGGACTTGGCTGGTGTATTGGGGCTTATCAAAGAAAACAAATTGACAAGGAGGTGACAGGAACATGCAACAAGTTTAATTTTGGTGCTATATGAACAAGTTTGTGGGGAATGTGGGAAATCCCCTTATAACACAAAACCTTTAAAATCTATAATTTCGGGCCTAAAAAGAAGGGGAGAACAAGGACCATATAGGGGAGAGAAGAAATGATTGGCAGGGCCTTACAATTCTGAATGCTGTCACTCAGTAAGAAGCACACTGGGGAACCTCTAGGTCAGAGATCTCTGAAAAATCAGAAGGGGTCCAACGTCATTTAAAATTGTATTTATTCATTTTTGTTTATTTGTGTGTATTTTGTGTATGCTTGTGTATATGTACACACACACACACACACAAACACACACACATGCACACACACACAAAGGCCATGAGTGTGTCCATGAATGTATGTGCGCATGTCTGTGGAAGCCAGAGGTAGATGCCACGATCTTCCTCCATCACTTTTCACCTTATTCTTTCTTCCTTTATTATTTTTTCTTTCAGTATAGTTTATCACGATTTACTGTCCTCCAATTCCTGCCATATCCTCCCCATATCACTGCCCCATTTTATGTTCTCTCTTTTTATTAAAGAACCCACAAAATGTAAATGAAAAATAAAAACCCAATAAAACACTCACAAAATGATAATCAAAAATAAACAAAAACCAATAAAAAAGAAAAGCCAAAACAAAAGCACACATGCACGCACGCACACACACACACACACACACACACACACACACACACACACACAAATCAAATCAAACAAACAAAAAAACCATGGAATTAAATTTGTGTTGAACATCTACTCCTGGGCATAGAACCTGGAGTAAAGTTGTTAAATTAGTGACACCATTGGAGAAACAGATTTTTCCCTTTGCCAGTGGGTATCAGTTGCAAAATAGTTTTGGTCTGGGTTGAGGCCCTTCTCAGCTGGCATGAACCTGTGCTGGTCTTCTAAGTGCTGCCACAGCCTCTGTACATAAGTCTTCTAGGGTCTGGGAGACACTAAGTTCTTGGAGTCATGAATCAGTGAATCATTTCTGGTTCTTACATTCTTTTCACTCCCTCTTCTGTGTAAATCCGTGAACCTTGATGGGAGGAGTTTGATGAAGACATCCCATTCAGGATCGAGTGTTCAAGACTCTCTTACTATTTGTACATTGTCCAGTTGTGGGTTTCTGTATTTATTCCCATCTACTGCAAGAATAAGCACTGATTTAATGAATATTATGATACTGTCACTTTTGCTATGTTGCTTCCTTTAGCGGAATAATAGGATTAGAGTTTTCCCTAGTGACATGACCTCTCATGTTCTTGGCCTCTTTAGACCTGTCAAGCATTGATTCCATTTTGTTGGATTCTATTCCTTAAAACCAACCAAAAGTGGTTGGTCACTTCCATAACATTTGTGCCACTATTGGACCGGCATATTTGGCAACAGATCACTGTTGTAGGTTAGGAAACCTGTACCTGGGTGATGTTGGTAATTACCTTTCTCCGTTGGTAGCATGCATAGTACCTTTCAGTTCTATGAATGGTAGCCAATAGTAGAGTTGAAACTTCTAGTTTGGCACCAGCTCAACTTCTCTGTGTTACATAACAAGTAAATGTCTTTTGCACTAGAGATTCACCATGAGTTTATGGAGAACAACCAATATCCTTCGCAATAACCTGTGAGGTTTACGACATGCCATGGCATATCTTTGGTCAATGATTTAACAAGATGTAACCCATTTCTAGCAGTAGATATTTTAGTTGTTGGAAAAAGATGCCTACTTGGGTCATTGTCTCCTCTATTATGTGGTGACTCCATTTAGCAGCCATATATATATATATATATATATATATATATGTATATATATATGTATGTATGTATGTATATATATATGTATGTATTAGAATCATCTTCATTAGTACTGGGGTTTAAGACCTTTAATGTTAGTTGTACCTTTCCATCTTCCATCCTTTACCTTTCTCCTCCTTTACCTGTCTCTTCCACCCTCCTCCCGTTTAATCCTACTATTCTAGTTCCCCCTTTGTAGCTCCATAACACTATATTCTACTTTCCAGTCCTTGAAAGAACCTTCCCTGCCCTCTGGTGCCTTACTAAGTACCTGACTTCTGTGGTTATTCAGATTGTATCAGACATCGTGAAAGTCCAAAAAATAACAACAAAAGAAAAAAAATACAGTTTTGTCTTTTGAAGTCTGAATTACTTCACTTAGTATGATTCTTTGTCTAGCTCCATGCATTTAGCTGCAAAATTTATGATTTTCTTTTCTTTTCTTTCTTTCTTTTTATTACAGATTTCTATTTTATAATTGGATATTTTATTTATATTTCAAATGTTTTCCCCTTTCCCGGTTTCCCATCCATAAACCCCTATCTCTCCCCGTCGCCCATCTTCTGTAAGGGTGTTCCCTGACCCATTCACTCACCCCTTCATGCCTCCAGACACTGACATTCCCTTACACTGGGGCATCAAGCCATGGGAGGACCGAGGGCTTCTCCTCATTGGTGCCCACCAAGGCCATGATTTAATTTTCTTAACAAAGAGCTGAGTAGACACCCGGATCCCGGCCCGCAGCAGCTCCTCTGCTCCCAAAACCCGTGGAGAGATACCCACCGCCTGGTCAGGTGGGCACTCCTGAGGCTGCAAGCAGAAGAGACCACCAACACTCCCCACCTCTGCCCACGAGCCGGGCCCAAGAGGAAACTGTAAAAGGCCTCTGGGTTCCTGTGAGGGAGGGCCCAGGAGCGGCAGGACCCCTGCCTGAGACACCGCCGGAACCTGAAGGAAACAGACCTGATAAACAGTTCTCTGCACCCA
This sequence comes from Rattus rattus, assembly GCF_011064425.1. Taxonomy (NCBI): domain Eukaryota; kingdom Metazoa; phylum Chordata; class Mammalia; order Rodentia; family Muridae; genus Rattus; species Rattus rattus. The sequence continues at coordinate 110,685,462 of NC_046172.1, forward strand.
AATCCCATGGGAGGGGAGGCTAAACCTTCAGAGAGGCAGACACGCCCTACGAAGCCAGAAGAGACTTCTCTCTGCACACATTGCTGATTCAGAGGAAAACACTGAGGCCATCTGGAACCCTGGTGCCGGAGGCTCCCGGAAGCGGCAAGCAGATCTTCCTGGTTGCTGCCACCACAGAGACCCGTGGGCAGCACCCCATGAACAAACTTGAGCCTCTGGACCACAGGTAAGACCAACTTTTCTGCTGCGAGTGACCTGCCTGGTGAACTCAAGACACAGGCCCACAGGAACAGCTGAAGACCTGTAGAGGGACAAAACTACACACACGAAAGCAGAACACTCTGTCCCCATAACTGGCTGAAAGAAAACAGTAAAACAGGTCTACAGCACTCCTGACACACAGGCTTATAGGACAGTCTAGCCACTGTCAGAATTAGCAGAACAAAGTAACACTAGAGATAATCTGATGGCGAGAGGCAAGCGCAGGAACACAAGCAACAGAAACCAAGACTACTTGGCATCATCGGAGCCCAATTCTCTCACCAAAACAAACATGGAATATCCAAAGACACCAGAAAAGCAAGATCTAGTTTCAAAATCATATTTGATCATGATGCTGGAGGACTTCAAGAAAGACGTGAAGAACTCCCTTAGAGAACAAGTAGAAGCCTACAGAGAGGAATCGCAAAAATCCCTGAAAGAATTCCAGAAAACACAATCAAACAGTTGAAAGAATT